>NW_028301547.1:14130000-14397500 GCF_042242905.1 Orbicella faveolata | reverse complement strand
TAGACCATTTTTGTATTCTCGGTATAGGACTGGAACCAGCTTGCAACTGAGGCTAATGCAGGGAGTCTTTTTAATGATATATCCTGCATGAACCTCCATTGCAAGCTAGTTCCAGTTCAGTATCAAGAATACGAAAATGGCCTATTTTACTTGCCTCTGTCCTAAACAGGGTTGGAGCCTAAATCAGATTGATGACAAGTGCATATTGGCAGAATAGATCGTGAATGGTAAAAGAAGAGAGTGACTGTATATTTTGTCACTGGTCCCAAACAGAGTCTTAAAATAAGAGGTGTCATCTTACACAGGGTAGGTTTTTAGAGTAGTTTTGTCTTAAAAAGGGTCAGGATTTCAAACCCCCAGTGGCACCCCTATACTCAAAGATGGGTCAAGTGCCCCCCCCCCCTCTCCCCCTACTCTTTATATCTATATAGAGAACAAACCAGTGGAACTTAAAACCACCTAAACAAATGGCCATATTTAATTAGCCTGGAAACCATCTTAACATCTTCTCACTAAACCTAGTAGCTCACTTCACGTGCTAATATCTGCTAAAAATCCAGAGTTTTTAAAACCAACTTCTCTTTAACCAGGTCCTTTCTGATGAGTATGTATAAAAAGTAATAGACACGAAAAAATTCCAGAAGCAGAACACAATAATGGCAAGATTCTTCCTTGTTATAATACAGAAAACAAATTAATTTTGCCATTTTTAACAATACTTTCAAAAGTAAAACTAACAATTCAACATATATAAAACATTTGCATTTATCAGTTACAACAGATAAGCTACCTGGAAATAAGAAGGAAAAAACTTACATTTAAACCAGGTTTTTAAAATGATCTGATACCTTCAAAAATTAATCATAGTAAACTATTCTTTCTCAAAAAAAGTATTTTTCTACTTGAAATTAATTTCATTCAGTATGTAAAAACGTTAAGCTACAATTTTATTAATTAAAAATAGTAAAACTTGACATCACAAGCATGTCCTGTAAGAGAAGACAAATATAATATTATTACAAATAAATGTTTTATATTTACTTAGTTACATTCAGGAGTAGTTATAAAATGGCCAGGTCTGTGAGAGTTTGTTACTACCAGTTGTGATATAAATTGAAGCAGAGTTAATGATGGTAGTTAAGCTTTTTGCATGAATGGAACTCGGGAAAACAGGAAAAAAGTAAACAACAAAAAACTTTCCTAAGAAGTGGGATGTTCAAGTAATTCAATTTAGTCTCCTCAGGGATTTGGAAATTCCTATACTGTGCAGTTGTAAGCTCCCTGGAATCCCCCATAAATTATATAATTCACTGTAGTGATATCCCCATAGTTTCTCAGGGGTGTAGCCAGGATTTTTCAAAGGGGGGTCACACTGTCAAAGTGAGGGTACTCACCAGATTGTCATGTCGTTTTTCGCCAACTGTTGTAGGTTGTTTGCTTAAAAACGCTTACAAAAGGGGGGTCATGGGCACCCCAGACCCCCTTAGCTATGCCCTGGTTTCTGCACCCTGTAGAGGAGGGAGGAGTACCTTACCTAAAAAGCCCAAAGGGTGTGTGTCACCCCAATTGGTCGTCTGAGAGGGTTTCCCTACCCAGGTGCAAAAATTATTAGTGTTTTGTACTTCTGTATTTTCTTGGTCAGCTTACAGAGAGATCCATCATTGCTGATGTCATTTTTAACAGTTTTCTTTAAAAATATTTAGCATATTAGCTTTCGTGCAGAAAAGGCATTATGAAAAATAATGAATTGACTCTGTGAAACTTAGAAATTGAAGCAATTTCTGGCTCTTTGAGGGTAACTTCCAAGGAAAAATTGGCTATCAAATACTGCAAAATCTCTGGGTAGCAGAGAAGCACTAATGAGCCCATACATTCTTTGTAGTGTTTTTTACCCCACAATTCACACAAGTAGTATTCAATACACCGGGCTCAAATTCCCTGGGACGGTTATAATATTGTGCTTTGCCCCTCCAATACCCAGCACTGACATTTTTGTAGCCAAATTGAGGCAAATATTGTAAACAAAGATTTCCCTCTAAGAACCTAAAGAGATGTCTACGTCTACCCCTGCACATTTAACACTGACCTAGTGTAACTATGAGTTTTTTTTCTAAATATATAATTGTATATATTTTTAATTTAATTATTTGTAATTCCTGAATTATGTATATGCTTTTTTTGCATTTGAATTCGAATGAAATCAACAGCTGGAAGAATCAAGTGTTTTATTGGGTTCGTAGTTTGCATAGTAAACAAAATAAAACAAAAGCAGTGAAGCGGGGAAAATGAAGCGTGAAAGTTCAATATAGATAAATTAATTAAAAAAATAAAGACTGACCGAGTACCTCAGTATTCAAATGTAATAACTTAAACTTATAATTATGTATGGTTAAAGTTTGACCACAGAAATCAGAACCTCTTGCCTGTAATTATCTCAGCGTGTTTTCGATCAGTCATCTTCATCGTCGTCACATTCGGGATAGAAAATACTCCACTCGTCTAAGAATTCGGCTAAATTTTTTCCCAACAATCCACCAATGTAGATACTTGGAGCCAAAACAAGGAGTAATTTTGTGGCTCCTATCCTTGTCGACGTAGGTTCTTGCTTTATGTGACTTGAAACTGAAGCAGTTCTTGTCCGATGTAATGATTTAGAGCACAAAATATTACGTGCTCTTGAGATGCTCTGTCTTATGCAAATTGCGAACATTGTCCTTGTTGGCAGGCACTTCTCTTGTTCTCCCTTGGCCAGGGAATGCTTGAGTAGAATGCCTATGAATGAGTACAACAAAGAGTTTAGAAGAGATGACGATGGGCCACTTTCAAAGAATTAACTGTCCACGGGGAGTAATCAGGCCTTTTTTCCGCCCTGGGTCAGTGCATGACAACTCTCGCCCTAATATTTGTGAATGAAACCCGCGGGATTTACGCGGGATCATTAAGCCTTACCGAACATCTTCCGACAATTTATCGAGGAAGTTTCGTCATCCCTCGTTATCATCGGAGTAAAATATTCCCAAGGAGCCTTGCGGAGTGGGATTGTTTCGTCTCGTGCTCTTAGTACGTCTGGATTTTCCGGTCGCAAGCGGGTTCATCTTTAGTTAGTTTACGGTTTTTAGAGTGTATTAATGGTGCTATAGTTTTCTTTGTTTCTTTTTCTTTCTCGCTTCGTTTTTGTTGTGAAATTAGACAGGTTTTGTTTTTTTTAAGTGTACAAAAATGTCTAGCTGACTCGGAGTCCTTGTCGTCGACGTGACGAAGTGTTAGCGATTTGGCTCGTCGTTTCGTTTTCACCTTGAATTTAGATATTATCCTAATGTCTTGTATTCACTACAAGTTTCGAAGTGCTCTAGAATATGACACAATTACATTCGACGGGCTTTCTATCTCGCTCGCCGACCTCAAGCGGTCTATTATTACTCAGAAGAAGTTCGGAAAAAATTCCGACTTCGACTTGGAAGTTACAAATGCCCAAACTAAGGAAGGTGAGGTGTTCTTTGTACACGTTGTCTTTTTCGTTTAGTAATCATCCGTTAAAACTGTGTGGTTCGACATGTAGTTGGTTACAAAAAAAGTGGTCAATTTGTGTGAAGACTTGCGTCGTTCCGTTTGAAAGTGACATGAGGTGGCCTGTAAGCTGCTTTAGCCTATGTTTTATTAAGTTTGATGATGTATTGAGATCAAACGGTTAACGTTGATCAGGTTTATCAGGTTGATTGAGTTTTCTCGTTTTCAGTTCAGCTAGTGGTAAACTTTTCCAACCAATATCAAACATGATTCAATTATGGTTGATTTGGTTGAAGTTTGCCAAAAGAAAAAAAAATGTTGAAATTACAGTTCTTATATAAGTTTTCTGAACTCATCTGAAAAGGAAGGAGTAGACCAAGCCAACCGATTAGTCGAAAATTACCCAGTAGAACATGGCCCAACAGTTACTAACCATTTCAAGTTAGAATGGCTGGGAAAGAAGCAATTTTTTAATACCTCTGTGCTTGTTGACAGTATATTTTAACCAGTATATTTTACCAGTCCAGCTGTTCTATCTACAGCTGTGTAGGCAAGGAAAATGAAATTTTGTGTTCTTGGGCAAGCTGATAGAAGCAAGCTGACTTGCTTAGCAAAATCAAATAAATTTCCCTTACATGAAACACATGTAGTAGTAGTAATGACGCAACACAAGGCATTTTCTCAGATTGTGTTGTTCCAGAAAATATCCATACTCCTCCCACAGAGTATTTTTTGGGGGTTTAACCCCTCCTGATACACATATTTAGTTCAAAGGCTTTGATGATTAAAATCTTGAGAAGATCATACAGTAGCTTATTTAAGGGCAGGCACATGGACATTGCAATCAGAAATTTAGCAGTTGGTAATATTGTGAAAGCTGCTAGTGAAAATTTTGAGCACGACTGGCCAATTTGCTGTTAGCTACCTCATGATGAAATTCTTGCTTGGTTCCATCTGTTTGCTCAGTAATCACAACCTAATACATTGCTAGATAATCTTAGTCAAAGTTGTCAAGTCATTGATGTTGTATTTATTTATCCTTCTGGTAGAGTATAAAGATGAGATGACAATGATACCAAAGAATTCCTCTGTGGTAGTGCGCCGCATTCCTGTTGGACCAAAGAGCAAAGCACAACTGGCAGCGTAAGTTCTGACACTTCTTGTAATGTAGCATTTCTCCCTGGTTCATGAAGTGGTGTCCTGGACTCGGTATATTTCTTCAAGTAATAGTGACAACAATAATTGTTATATCAAAATTTATTATCCTGTAGTATCCTTTCCAGTCAAAAGGAAGAAGCCTTTTGACTAGTTTATTAGAATGTGTATAAATTATATTATATCATCTTCAAATTAATGAATGTCTCCAAATGATGCCATATGACGCTTGATCTGTGTAAATGTATTTACTTTCAATATTGCCAGTGTTTCAGTTACTGTACAGTCACAAAAAGTATTGACAGCCTCTAAACATGTCAACCATATCACTTCCATTCATATGAATGGTAAAACTGCAGTATAAAATTTATACAACCAAATTTTGTTGTGTAACTTAGAAACACTAGAGCATGGAATTTGTATAGTGTACAGTGTTTTGCCCAACTATTGGACTCAGTTAATCTTCTTGCCAAATAAAGAGTGGCAATAGGCATTTGAAATGTTGCAATTGGCATTTCAATTGCCAGCATGGCAATACAAACTTTATTAATCAAGAGAAACTGGTAGCTCAGTTTGGTAAAGTTTTGAGTTAACAAATGCATCATCTTACAATGGAATGTCAATTTTACTCTCCAGGGAAAGATCATCTCCTTTTTCAAGTGGAGAGCAGAAAACAGTATGTACATGGTTGAAGAATAATTTTGTAATCAAATTAAACCTGTGCTATCTCTTTTAAAACAGTAATTGTAAATTGTAGCTTGTATTGATTTATGATAATATGGTCGCACAATTTTAAAGGAACACTGTCTTTTCTTTAAAGCACAACTTCAATAAGTACAAAAATATGCCTGGATTGCAGAAAAACTCCAAAATTAGAAAGGGAGAGTTTGTTTTCATGTTATTGAGGATGGAAAGTACCCATAATAGTTGTAAACAGACTCGAAAACATCACGCTTGGTCTAGTAGCTTTTGAGTTCAGATCTATCAGGTTCATTGTTTTGCAACTTAAAGGAAAGGCTTTCTGTGACCATTTAGAGTTGTTAAATCCTGTGAACTGAAAAAAATGAATTCCTCATTTTGTGGCAGTTTTAAGCAAATAACTGATGACGGTGCTCCTTTAAGGCTGATTTTCACATGTTTCAAGAAAATCCCAGATGATCAGGCATTAATTTTTCCTGATGGTCCTTTCTCTTGTGCTATGGAGAACACATTTTAATTTTAAGCTTCTTGGGAAATTTAAATCAAGCATAAAAGTATGGCACTGTACCAAGCTAACATACCATATTTCTTTGTCTATAGATTGCACCTATTTTTCAAAAAGATGCATGTAAAATTGGATGCAGCTAACATGTGGTATAAATCGAAAGTATTTAAATTGATGGATAAAATTTAGAAACTGTATTGCTATACTTTGCATTCTTTGAATAAACTTAGCCAAGCTGCATGCTCCTTTGAAAATGCTTGAAGTCGTATTTTTCCAAGAAACATAGGGTTATACATGAGTGCAACCTATATACATGCTAATATGGTATTACAGAGAACTCAGGTCATCATATAATGTTTGTTTTCATCATGGTGATTGTGGGCTGTTGCAGATATCTAGGACAAATGTTCTAGAAGCTATTATTGTTATCTGTAAATCACAGAATATCCCAAAAGATCACAGATTTATAGGGTCATCATGTTTTCACCAGCTTGGGATATCTGGGATGGCTAGGAAACAAAATTTAAATTGTCTGGGATTTTCCTGACATTTGAAAACCATGCTTTAAATTGCTGGCATTGAGTATTCTGTATACTAAGAATACCAAGTTCGTTGCTTCTTTTGCCAGATGATTCTCACAGTCTTCATTTTAAACAAGTACTGTATATTAAGTGTACAAGTAGTTCAGTTGCTAAGCTTTTTTTAACACACTGTTTTTAGTGATGTATCCCTGAGTTTAGGTGGACAAATGATCACACATGGAGTGGGAGTTTTGAATTTGAAGCAATCCTGCTTTTAAGGTGTACTAAGAGTGTCTGGTTCTCAGATATATGTATAAAATTGTCTAAGATGTTTTAAAGGGGGTGAACTACACTGTAAGTTAATGAAGGCTTTTTGTTGTGAAGCTAGGGAATGTACTAAATGCATTGCCTCTCTTTTAGCTTTGCCTTGACAGTAATAAATATATTTTACACTTGAAAGAGTTTTGATTTTGAGTGTAGATATTAAAAGTTATATAAGCAAATGGACACTTCAGTCAAAGAACTCTTCTTCAGTCTATGTGTCAGAACTTTACACATTCCCAGTTTTACTGGGCAAGAAATCAGAACTTTGTTCTTGTCACATTGTCTCAAAGGACAGTCGCAAATATGGAAAGATACATTCCCTTTTCAAGAATGTTTCCTTGCAATAAATATCTTTATCCATTTTCAAGTTGGATATTTGCACCTTTGATTATTTGGGGCACCCTATTTGATCTTCTCATTAAGTGATGTGTGGAGAAGTTGCCAGAATTATTATTGTACGGATTACAGCACTGAAACTGTGGCAAAGCTGATCATCTATGATAGCCAAGGACAATGGCTCATCTCTGTTTGTGCTCAAAGAAGAGCTTACCAACAGCAATATATGAAGGTGCTTATATGTACAGATATGGAAATTCATAGGAAATCTGGAATATCTAATGTTATGGCCTTACACAGCTACTGGCAGGAAGAAAGATAATGGAGATTCTGATGTTCCACTAACACTGTCATTGTAACACCTCTAAATAATTGCATGGCAGAAAGTATGGAAACTTTCTAGAAGAACAAGGAATTTCCTTCCTCAACACAGCCCCTTTCTGTTTAGCATGTACATTCAAGTTCTTTGAACTCCCATGATCATGCAAGTAACCTTGTGCATGTGAACAGTTGAAGACAGCTTATTACACTGGAAGGGGCTGATAGTACCACAAAGATGTATCCAAGTCCAAGGTTTCGTTGATCAACTCTTCTGGCAAGCACTATTCTATGATACCAAATTTGCCATGTGCAAAGAGGAGATGAGATTTCCTTATTAAATCTAGTCTTTATCCAGGGTTGCCTTGCAAGCTGACCCACTCTGAACATTACCGTTAAAATAGCTGAAGGACTCTGCTTAAATGATAAGGTTATCACATGTTAACTGGGTACACTAGAGCAGCAGACTGTATTATTTGTCCCAAAATTTCAAATTGTGAGGTGAATAACAAGTTCATTCAACCATTGCTTGATGATGCTCAATATGCAATTGAACAGTCAAAGTTTGAATGAAAGCATTGATTATTGTCCTGGATTAATAGAACTTATAAATTGTCCCTTTAAAGCAGAACCCTTTAGCTGTTTTGACTGCAAAGCTGAGGCTGTGCCACATTGCTATATCTCCTTTCTAACCAGGATAAGAAAGACTGGAGATCATTCAGTGGGTACAAACTGAGTTGTACATCAAACGGGAACAAGTGTGCATGGCCGCATATCATTTCAAAAAAAGCAAAAACACAGTCATATGGAGTGATGTGTCAGTGATGCAATAACTTACGACAAGTCTATGGCGCAACAATGGTTGTGTAAGACAGGACAAAATATTGTACGAAAATGAAACAGGTTTTAGAAACATACGACAGTTAGCATCAGATAAAATAATTGCATGACACAAACAGAATGGAATGGAGGTTACAACTGTATAACTGGTTTCCATACAATTGCATACACACATTTACCATCATACAATCCACTTGGATTTTGTGGGTAAAACTGTGTTGCATGCAGTGCGCTAACGAAACGTCTACTGGTAAATGACATGACAACTGACGTGTAGGACAGGAAAAATACTGAAGATCAATGTTGTCAATGTTGCATTACTTAAACAATATGGAATGTAGGTTAAGCCTGTAAGCACAAGCGCAAGCACAAGCACAAGCAAAATCATCTGAACCGTCCGCCATTTTGGAAAACTGATCAGGTGCAAGGTAATCTAGATCCAGTGTTTTCATTGGCCAAACAGAACCATGTGTGGGAAATATCTTCGTGCTTGTGTTATGCCTGAGTGGTATTTTGGTTTTACTTGTTGCAGTGCAAACGTGAGCATCAGCACAAACACAAGAAAAAGGAAAAACCTGATTCTTGTGCTTGTGCTTGCACTTGTGCTTATGCCTGCGTCAAGGCATTTTTAACAGTCAAATAAGAATTTTGTGTTTGCATCTGTGCTTGCTCTTGTCCTTGCGTCGCTAGTGAAAACCAGACTTTACAGCTGTAAGCCAGGTTTCCATACTATTTCAGACAACTGCAGTGCACTGTAGATGATCACAGGATCAAACATCAAAAATTTGTCATTCATAACGACGCATGCATTTGCCAACATAAATTGGCCCAAAGCAAAGTATACAAGCTCTTCATTTGCCCAGGTTCATATGGATAGCAGGCTTTAGACAGACTCTTCTTTGGAAAGGAAATTGCCCTGATGTTTTGTCTTAATCCATTTGAGCAATCACAACCCCCTTTTAGGGCATCCTTTGTGTAGGGTTACTATAGTCACCTTATTAAAAAGTACATTACGTTTCTGCTTTGTTTTGGTCAGTATTGAAACAAAGTCAAAATGCATTTTAATTGTAAAGATTACAAGCACATGGATTTGTCATAAAATCATGTGGGGGACTGGTGATTTATGAAATGTTGCAAAATTTGGCAAAAAAAGGTAAAATTATGAGAAAAATAGGAGACATGCTTTAGCTGTTTCCAGCTACAAGGAGTTAAAACATCACAGCAAGCTTTAGAAGAATGTTAAGCTAGCAGAAATTCAAGTGGATAGGATAATAGAATGTTGAATTTATGGAGTAAATTGGTTTATTGGAAAATACAAGATTTTATTTTTTCAATTACTAACTCTTTGTTTTGTAAGAGCACAGGGTTGTATGTAATGACTGATGCTTGTAGTTGAATTGTCTCTTATTGATGGTTGTTCCTTTTCACGTCTGTTCACCAAGAGTGGTTTCCAAGATTATCAAGTTATAAAATCCAACAAGCTGAGCAAGGTAAAATCATGCTAATCACAGCTAACTATGGGTATTAGACGGATTGTAGGATTTCTTACCATGCCCTGTTGGGAGAAAATAAGATTGACTATTTAATAAGCACCCCCCGCCCCCCTGGCTTATCCTAAATGTGAAATAACCCCTCTGGACTTTAATTGGAGGATTTATGGTATTAATTTTCATTTTCACATATCTTTAGTTTGTTCTCCTTTCAAAATATCAAACTCTTGTTTGGAGTCATGTGTCAGGGTCAGGGTATTTGTCATATGGTGTAGACTGTTGCCCTTACTTCCTAGGTGGCAGATTTGGCTAATGCCGATGCATCCGAGGAGGACAAGTTAAAGGCCATGATGAAACAATCTGGAGAGGATTGGGACCCTTCACAGTGAGTCAACACACACGTGACACCAACCAAAGGACCCTGCTGGGTAGTGGGCATCTGATAAAATAGACTAGATGCCATCCCCCCTCTTCCCCAGCTTTGACCTTCTATATTTTCTCCACTCCAAACTTTGAGAATACGTGGTCATTACATGAAAGGAAATGCTCATGCAAAACATAAACAGGCATCTGAGTATTATTGATAATAACATTATAAGAGAGTACATTGTTACATAAATGTTTAGGGAAGATAAGTAAACCTGTTGAACATACTTTCATTTTCTTTGGTTCTTTTTCAAAACAATGCGTGGTGCTGTTTTCTTCACTTGTACATTTAGTAATATTCTGAATGTTGGAAAATCTCTGACTTTTATTTTGACAGATATGTGAGAGGGCGTCGACCTTATGCACCAGGTGTGCCTCTATCTCAGAGCTATGTGTGTTTTAGATGTGGTAAACCAGGACACTTCATTAGAAACTGTCCCACTAATGGGGTGAGTGGAGGAAAGCTTACACTTGAATTATATGAATGTGAATGTGTTCTGCAGGGTAGTGTTTTTTCTCCGTGCCACTGTGGTCAGATTCAGAAGGCCTTTTTGAAAATCATTGGTTTTCACTTGAGTGTGGAAACTATTTTGCATTTGCTTTGGTTTAGCATCGCTGCCTCAACCAATCAGTTTAAATGTCTTGTGCCACTTTGTCATCCAGTCAGTAGTTAAACCAGAATCAGTGGTGTCTCCTTTGCACATGTTTTCCAGTGTTTTATGCTGTCTACATGTTTTCAAGGTTTGATTGGTTTACTGGATTGTCTCTGTTGGTGATTATTTTGATATTTACGGTTTTATGACACTAAGCTGAAAAACACTCTACCTATTTATGACTATTTTTGATAATAATTGCAGTAACTTAACATTATGTGCAAATTTTAATAGGATGTTAGATTTGATGTTCCAAAGATGAAACGCACCACTGGTATTCCTCGCACTTTTCTTGGCACATTAGAGGACAGGTCATCGCCTACAAACAGGTCTTCACCATCAACTCAAGGGTAAGTAGGTGTAAGTTAAATTCACAAATAATTTCAAGAAGATATATTTCACCAAGGATGTAATATTTTCACTTTTTATTGTTAAGTTTAGAAAATTCTTGTAATATTATGTTATGAGTATCAAAGCATCTTGAGTAACAGTTTGGATCAATGCCGTTGCAGCGAGGATTCCAAACCTAAAGAAAAAGGCACGGAACCTGCTAATAAGAAAGTTCCTTCAGCTGAGACGGGTAACAAGAAAGTTCCTTCAGAACTTAGGTGCCCCTCTTGTAACAATTTACTGACAGATGCAGTGCTTATTCCTTGCTGTGGTACAAGCTATTGTGATGATTGTAAGTTGAACTGTTTTTCACATGTCTTGTTTTTTCAATACGATTTTTATTCTTTTACTCTTTTCTCTAGTTTCATTTTGTCCAGCTTCGGGAAGGCCCTCTCCTAGTAAAGGCCAGTCCTTATCTCTCAAAGCCCCAGACTGAAAGTTAAATGAGCTTTCACCCTTCCTGTTGAATTTGCTTTTCAATATAAACTTTGAACTTAAATAAACAAATTATACAACATTTATTGTGCCTTTTGTTTAAGGCCCTGAATGAGATAAAGTGAATCACTCATGTACACTCATTACACACAAAAATATAGTTAAAGATAAAAGTCATGTTGGCACTTAGCCAACTGGCCTTCTTTACTTTGTGTTACAGTATATACTGTGTTTATCTTAAATACTTGCGACAATCATTACAGGTGTTACAGTTTGTGGGCTGAACTAAGAGCACTTAGTCTAGTGTTAATTGGTACTGTGCTTTCTTTTGTTAGGTATTAGAAACTATCTTTTGGAGAATGAGCAAGAATGTCCATCTTGTGGTGCAGAAAATGTTTCACCCGATTCATTGGTAATCAACAAGCAGCTTAGACAGGTGAAGGACTATTTTTCTTGGTCTTTTTTTTATTTATTGCTCGTTTTTAATTCCTCTCCTAATAGTGAAGTACTGTATTGTCTTGATTAAATGTCATGTCCCAAGTAAATGCTGGTTTCAAATAAATGCCAGATGCACGAGGTTGAGTTTTAAATAAATGCCCCGGACATTTATACTAGGTACCAGTATTTATTTGAGGTTTGGCATTAAGTTATAGCTAACATGTATCATGTGACTTATTTTCATCAATCAGTGGCCATAATCATTCCACAATCTTTCAGATGAGCTGCAAACAAAGTAATTTGTTCGGCATAATGCACTCTTCGCTCACTGATGGGCACAAGTACCAAATTCTGTTTGACTCTTATTAAAGAGGAGTGTATGTTATGTTACCAGGATAAATGGTTTCATACAGTGGTGCCTTGAGTCTAAACTGCATTGTGTTCTTTCCTTGCAAAGGCTGTGAATACTTTCAAAAATGCCAGACCAGCCAGCCCCTTTCCAAGCCAGGCTGTGGTAACAAAAAGTACATCAGCAACATCAGTTACTGTAGCTAACAGCTCTGAGGTAAAACAACTTCAGTCAGCAGCAGTGGATACAACTGAAAGGTAAATGGACAACAATTATTAGTAGTATGTAAAGCAGCTATGTCTGGACTTTTCAGGTTTGTCCCCCAGTGGTGTCAATCTGCAGAGACAGATTTGTGGCACAAAAAGGAGTACCACAGGGTGAAACTCAACCTCCTTATAGAATCTTCTGTAGAGAGTTTTTCAGGGTTTAACAGTCAAATCCGTTAACTAAAGGACAACTCAATTTGACAGAAATTTTCTTTCATCTTTGACGGTGTGTTTTACATGTAGGCCGTCTTGCTTCTTGTGTGAAATTACATGGTTGCACTTTTTTGTTAGCCATTAGTCACAGGTAGACAAAGGTTAAGGTATGAAAGTGTTAGAGAGTCTGTTTCTGTTTTTTTGCAGTGCCAGTGAAAATGTTGTGTCGGACAGTAAACCACCTGAAAGTAAAGGTAGTTTCAAAGTTATTATTTTATACCTTTGGTCTTCCAATGGAATTTATTTGTAGTACAAAAGGTAAAAACATTGTTTCTTTGGGTATTATGTTGAATAAGGTTTGATCTTTTTCAGCAGTCAAACAAATTAATGATGCAGATAACAAGACAAAAGAAAGTTCCCCAAAGGTGAGTGCAGATAAACAGTCACTCCGTACCCTAGCAGAGAAAACCTCCTCTTGAGACATGGTAATTATCAAAAGAGGCCTGAAGAATGTTTATTTATTTTTGTGCTGTTTTATATTTAGGTTATCATTAAAAATTTATAATAAAATAAATTATGCCATTTATTTTGACACAGCCTGTCAAACAAGTGATAAGTCAGCCACAACAAATCAGAGTCCATCATCGTGATGGTCCACCACAACAAGGTACAATAGTAGTGAAGAATTAAACAGGTCGGCAATGCATACATGTGGTAGAGCAGTGTAAGGCTACAAATTGGTACACCCTACCCAAGACAAATACTTAATAGAACTTACTAAAAGTCAGGACTGCTTGCTATAGAGCAATAATCCAAGTTGCAAGAAGATCATTGCCTAATTTCAAAGGACTGAATTGAAGCCTAACTTAAGACATTTATAAGCTTTGTATTTTTTAAGTTTGTCCATTCTGTTATCCTCTTGTGTTATTGCCATTAATACTCCTACTGATGACTCTTGTCAGATTTTTAGTGCTGTTCTGTTCAATCAAACCATCATGGTTGTACTAGGTTTGTTGCCCGGCAGTGTTTTCTAACACAAAGCATTGTTAATAATTTTTATATAATAATCAAATGAATGCACGTGCTCTGATTGGTCAACCAGTTATTGTTTATTGTGCCAGTAAACTCATGGAAATTTTGCGTGTCTTCTGAATTATTATATAAAAGCAATAGACCACAAGTTTCTATGGTTTAGAGGCATGAGAAACCATTTGGGATGTTGGAAGAACACTCGAAGAATTCGTAAATCACGAGCCGCATTCTTCTCGTGTTCTTCCAACATCCCGCGCGGTTTATCAGCCTATAAACCATAAAAACTTGTGGTCTATTGCTTATGTAGCCACTTAACATTATAGCAGTGAAATCCAAGGATTTTTTTGTTTGATTCAGCTGCTGGACTACATCAGGGTGGTGCACTATTTGATCCTCGCAGAAGACCAGGTGATTTCCTTCCAAGGTAAAGTATTTCAAAACTTATGACCACCTGTAAAGATCAGTTTTGAAGCCGATAAAGGCTTTCTCATTAATAGACCATTTTAGCTTGGGCGGTTTGTTGCCCCATTTCAGACTATGTGATGATACTTTTGAGAATTCTTGCTTTCAGATTTTCAGATAGCTGCCTTTACCAGAATGAATCATTTTTAAATGAATAAAAGAACAATTCTCTAGAGAATATCATGTGGTTTGTAATGAGGAAACAAAACCGCCCACGCTAAAAAGGTCTATTGAGCTTCACTGGTGAAGACATAAGTTTAGAAATGAAGCATAAGGCTATGTCAAGCATATATCTTTGATGTTCACTTGAACTTGGTGATTTCCTCTTGCAGGGGTCCACCTCGGATACCTGAACCCATTATTCCTCACGGACTGCCCCCAGAACACGTGCCTCGTGTCCCAGCTGTCAGGCCAGGTATGGGTGGCCCACCTCACCCACGTCCACCCATGAAGGTACCCAATTATGTGCCTGCCTCGATTGGAGGCATGCATGCAGTAGCACCCAGGCCAGCTATTCCTCGAATGCCACCTGTCCCTACCTTAGTGGGGGCACCACTTCCGCACCGTCCACCTTTTGGACCACCGATGTTCGACCCACTCCACCACCCGTCCGATATACCAAGGTCTCTCACGCCACCTATGTCCGAGAGAGAGTTTTACAAAATACAAAAGAAACTGAAATCAAGGTAAATGAAACTAAACATTACCAAGTGGCAATATTTTAATTTAAGTTGTCGCACCTTGCCGGCTGTTGTGTTTTATTTCAATCTAGTCGGAGGAACTGGCTACGTTTTCTCGTTTCTACGATGCTTTTGCGGAAGATTTAAGGGTGTGAAAACAGCAGCAACTTTCAGACGACACTTCAATCCACGTACGATTTTCCTGAGGCGTGAAGATTAATACTAACTTAACGTGTAGAACAACACTGTCCAAAGAGGCGGGTCTGTGTCATTATTATGGAGGTAGCCGCATTATAGAGCAAGAGATTATATGAATTCTTGTTTCTCTGGGACTCGGTTAACTGTTCATAATATTTAGGTGTCAGTAGTATGGAGATGTCTGGAAGGAGAGGTTCGACTCTACTTGGAAATCCTTATTTGAAGGGAGTTTAGTTAGAATTCTACTAAAAAGAAATAGATTATCCGCCGTCGATTTCTATAAAGCCTCGTAGAAATCGAGAGCGAATAATCTAATTGTTGATTCGACACTCATCCAATGTTATGCAAATTCACATTTTTACAGAACCAAGAAAAAGCGAGAGCATTCTTCAGCCACTTCTTCCTCACGTCCCAGAAAGGAACCCAAGAAAGACGGAGGTAAATTCGATTTTGACGATGAACTTTCAGAATACCGTGAACTGCAGAAAAGTCGTCAACGTTTGCGCTCACGGTCTTTGACTCCATCACGCTCATTGTCACGTTCCCAATCACGATCGCGGTCGAGATCTTTCTCACGATCACGATCACGATCACGTTCCCGCTCACGTTCTTCAGCAAGTCTCGCGCGTTCACCCACGCCAGAGGGTTGGGACGAATCAAGATCTCCATCGCCAGTTCCGTCACGAAGTGGCACTGCTTCCGCAGAAGAGAAGAGAAGGAAACACAAGAAAAGAAAGAAAGAACAAAAGAGTAAAGGGCACAAGAAACAGAAAACATCGCACAAAGAGGAACAGCCTTCCACAGAACAGAAAGACGGGACTGCCGTTTTTAAGGAAGAAGAGAAAGGCACTGACAAAAAGAAGCGTAAAAAGCAAAAAGAGAAAGCTGCTGGCATAGAAGAAGAGAAAGATAAACTCCTGGAAGTTGGGAAAGAAAAAGTTAAAAAGGAAGATAAGGCAAGTAGAGAGAAAGAGAAAGGGAAGAGAAAGGAGAAGGACAAGAAAAAGCTGAGTGATAAGGAGAAAGGAAAAGAAACTGAGAAACAAGGTGAAAAGAAAGAAGGAAAGAAGGGTAAAGAAGGAAAAGAGAAAAAGAAGAGGAAGGATAAGGACAAGAAGGACGAGTCGTCTTCTGGTAAGAAGCGAAAGAGTAAAAAGAAACACAAGAAGCACAAACGACACAAAAAGGAAAAATCCAAAGAGGAGAAAACTGGAGATGAAGACGATGATGAGAACGATAGGTTGGCGGCCAAGGAAGATGAAAACCAGGATGAGTCATCTGATGGCGATAACCATGAAGAGGAAACGGCGACAGATGATGAAAAAGACGAGCATGGAACAGACCAAGCTGAACTACAAGGTGAAAGCAGTGGCAGTGAAGAAACAGAACGGATGGACGAGGATGAAAGGGAAGGAGTTGGAAAAGAAAGTGATGATGAAACATTGGGAGGGCTGAAGGAAATTGACGAGGAAAAACTACTAGGGAACGGGAGCGACGACGAGGAAGAACAAGAAGAAAAGATTGAAAAGAAACTGGGAGGAAATGGCAGTGACATTGAAGGGGATCAGAGGGAGGAGAAGTTGCTTGAGAGTGATAAGGAAAATGATGAGCAAGAGGCCGAGGACAAGCTGAAAGGGGATGAAAGTGATAGTGAAGAAGAACAACGGTTTAAGGGAAGCGATGAAAAACAACTTGAAAGCAGAAGTGAGGAGGAAAATGACACAGACGGTGGAAGGAATAAGGAGAAACAGGGGGAAGATGGCGGACTTGTGGTGGGAAGGCAAGAGAATAGGAGTGACAAAGAGACAGCGACTAGACCGATAGGAAAGACTACAAACGGCAAAAATGAAACAACGAATCATGATCACATAAGCCTTAAGACAACTGAAGAGGAAAACGGTAATCATAAAGTAGAACAGTGAGAGAATCAGGAAATAACTAGAGAAAATGAGAATCACATGTACACGGATAAAGCATACAGAAGAGTGAAGTACTTGCTGAGAATATATTGTTCGCACAAGAGGAGGTACGAAAATGGTAAAATGTCTAACGTTGCGTGCTGAAGAAATCCATTTAGCTTAAAGCAAAATAATGGAAGGGCGAACACTTCTAACCCTAAAATCAACATACATATCCTCCCAACTGGCCACCGTAAATCGGTTATCATACAAGATGGGAAGATTTGATGTGTGAGGTTTTCTCCTCGGTGATCAGTTTCCTAATAACTGTTTCTTGTATTAATTTTGCAAGGAGAAATAAGATTCTGATCACCAGATAAAGTGGGGGCTAATAAAGTGTCTCAAGATTAGCATGTCCATATGATGTAAGCAGCTAACTTGGTGAGTAAAAAGGAACACGAAAGAGGAAAAGTGTGTATAGTAAGCTAGAATTATAATTTACTGTAACAAACGTGTAGTCAAATGTCTGTAACTTCACTGTAAAAACAAAACAACCACACAGAATATAAACGTTTTCTACCGAGTTCATCATGAGCTGAAATTTTGATTTTCTTGTACTGTTTGTTAAGAACGTTTGAATAAGAGGTAATAAAGATGTTTGTATTTTGCTTAAGAAAGAATTGTGTGCATTTTGCTTGTGATGGGAACTAAATAAACAATAGCCTCCATTTAGCGCGAATACATTCCCGGACATTATCTGTTCCGAGAAACGGTTTTCCGAGAGCGTAGCACGAGGAAAAAATTTGAGCTTCGAGGAGCAGATAATGTCCAAGGACAAATATCCTAGCATATTCTCGCGCCAAATGGAGGTTACTGGTTTTATATTTTTGCATCAAATGGAGGCTATTGTTTACACTGATGTGACGTGTTTAAAACAATCGCGCACGAGCGAAAATATTTGATGGATTATAATCTCAATTTTACGTTGTCGCTTGACTTTCAGCTCTCCTCTCCAGTCGCTTACACTCGACACAACGTCTGCATCAAATAGCTGTTTTATGCCGTCTTGGGCTTCCGTGTCGCTTTCGCATTGATTGTGGCAAGTAAAACAAGATTGTGATGAAGTTACTTTATTGACCAGAGTATGTAGGGCGGTACCCCACGTACTGGAGGTGGACGCAGCTGAATGTCAGGCCATATTTGAACTTCGATATATTAAAATTCAGTTTGGCAGTGAGGTCTAGAGGACACAAACAATAGAGATTGAATTACATGTTTATTCATTTACTTTTTGTTCTCCAGGCGTCACTGACAACCTGATATTATGGCGCGAAAAGGGTGCTGCACGCAATGTTCGATTATTTTGCCATTCCTTTTACTCCAGGCCCTGGTTTGAATTAAGATCTCGCGGCTCTCCAGTGTATAGGAATGATTCTATTTAGCGGTCTCCCTCCAATAACGGCCACCTTTTCCAGTAAGCTCTTCTCGTTGAGTGCCGTTCATGTAATAACCGTCTCAGGCGCCCTCCTTTGAACTACCAAAAGTAGATTAGCGCCCCGGGTGCTAAATGGAATCATTGCGGTATCCAGCTTTTGAACAACCGTGGCCAGGTCTTTGGCTTCGGTTATCGTCTTGGCTTTGTCGCCTCGCATTTCTTCTTTTGAGTTCGAGGTGAGGGAGTGGCAAGTCTCAGTCGCCTAAACGATTTCATCACCAGGGTGCAACGAAACATACACCTATGGCTAGCTACGACTGGAAACTGAGCCTTGTAGACTTCGAGAGTAGTCTCTCTTGCTCGAAAATCCCCGCTGGAGGAACGCCAGTGTGTTGGACTGTTGAGTGCTGGCGCTAATCGCAGCTCGTTCGCTCAGTCTTTCTTTTCCTTTTGGAGTTTTCCCCTCGCGGATTTACGGGCAAAAGAGAGACTACTCGCAGTCCACTAACGAATCGACCATTTTATCCGTTCGTTCGAGAGAGCCGTTTTCAAATACTTACTAGACGTTCTCACTAGACGTTTTCACCACCCTTTTCTACCGTTTGGCTCGCGGAATCTCCACTCCCTTCGGGCGGAGTCTTCCAGAAAAGTCTATTATAACGACTAACGGAGACCTACACTTGGTTAAGAGTTAGCTGAATAGCACCCAGCTGGACTGTCTCCGGTTACCCCTTAGAAGTAATGCTAATGGTAGTATGTGTCTGTGGTTCTGCTTTCTCCCAGGCCTTCACGGTCGATTGAACGGCTCAAAACGATTGACCGCGGCGAAATATTGAGGCCTAGAAACTAGGCAATATCTGTGGCACACCGATACAGCTGCCAGTAAGCTGGATGAAGATCGTCTAAGATAACGGTGGGAGAGGGAGAGGGGGAGGATTAATTAATTTAAGACTTTGTAAGCAAAAACCTCTTGAAAACGGCTCGAATAAAGCAAAAGGAACCTGATGTCATATCTGTTTGAGTTTCACGACTTTATTTAGTGCTATATTATTTACAGTGTTATGGACAGCTTTGTGTTTTCTCAGAAGTCATTGTCACTGTCATTTAGACTGTTAGCCTGAGATCCGTCATCCTGTCCTTCACCCCGGCCTTCATCCATGTCGTCATCATCTAGCAGCTCCTCGTCATCATCCTCAACGCCAATATCACTCTCTCCTGACGACAGAGAACCACTCTCGTCCTGAGAAAGCAGAGAAACATTTTTCACTGGTTAAATTAAGCAGATAGTTGTATCATAGGGCAAAAAAATTTTGTATATCGACTTTCAGTCGGAGATTTAATAACTTTAATTTTATTCGACCCCTATCCCGTCCCGAGATTTTACTGAGCTCAGAATAATCGGAAACTGTTCTGCTATTTCTAGGGAGATTTGGTCATGAAACGACAGCTCTTTCCTTCACTAGGTGTGGAAATAAAGCTAAAACAAATGATACTGACCTCATCGGAGTCCAGACCTCCTCCTCCCATGGAACCAAACACTCGACCACCGGCTTCAGCAGCTGAAAGGAAAAAACGAAACTTGACTTTTAACTTATTACAGGTGTTTTTCTATGCTTGGTTTTGGAAATTACTTTTGAGGGCTGCCTGAAAACGTTGCTAAGATTTATGTTGAGAAGAACAACAGCAGAAGGAAGAAATCTTACAAAGGAAAGGGTAAACAACTCTACACCTCACCTTGAGGTCTGTTGGACTGCCGTGGCTTGTTAGCCTCAAGAACAATTTCACCTTCCTCGTCACCCTCATCATCCAGCTCTCCAAGTTCACCTCCACCTCCAAGCACTTGGTCTCGGTCTCCAGTTTGCATATTCCTTAGTGTTGCTTCCGACTCCTAAACGACCAAAACAACAACTCAGTTACACTGACAACTGTTAGTATATTTACCGTACCCAAATTCGTGATAATCATAATCCAATCGGAAGCGTATTATGCTGTCCCGATATCCCGCCCTTGACCTGATATGGCAGGAATTCTGGTCCAATTTTTGTCTAGTACCTACTATAAGGGCGCCTTTTTGGTACGCTTAGGCGCCATATTAGGCCCGTTTGGTCTCTCCATGTGTATTTTAGCTCGGCTGCTGTTTGGTAGAACCATGGCTCGACCAAACTCGCCTGGGTACTACTGAAGCGCACCGATAAAGAACAAGATTATGCATTAATACATTGAACTTTCTCACCTCAAATCTGTCTTGTTCTGCCCTGTTTATGTCCTCCAGTAGTTGTTCCAGATAGGAAAGATTCCGGTGCTTTTCCATAAATGTCTTCAAGAAAAAATTAAACAACACTCATTAATTGTCATAATGCCCACTAATGCTCTCTTTGTAAAGCAATGAAATCTGGCAAAACATTATCCCAAAAACTGAAGGCAAGATATTGAGTTGAAAATCAAAATCCCCGCTATATGTAATCACCTCGTAAACTTTTTTGAGTTCCTCTTCAAGTTTTTCATACTCGTCCATGTATGCAGGCCTAAAAGAAATGGGGTCCATGTTACTATTTCACTGACTATCATTAGCAAACTTCTCTGATGGCTCATTGGACTCGAACACAGACGTTTACTTTAGAAGCAGATCAGTGTTGTGTTTTAGTCATGGTAGTGTTTTGGAATGGGAACAAAAAGGAAAATAAACGTCCTTTTCTTCCTATACGTACACATCCCCTAGCAATGTCGCCTCAATTTTTGCTCTCGTTTTCCTACATGCTTATCTCTTGACGAAGATCGACCAACTCATTACATGTAAGTAAAAGAAGGACTGCTTATACAATCAAGGCCAGGAAAGACTGCATTACATCAAAAAGGGCATAGACCTACGTATAGTAGCTTCTCCAGGCAGGATTAAGTCTCCCTTTTTTGTTCAGTTACAGTTGTTACATTGATAATGATCCTCTTTTCAATGCCTGGCATGAGTTGCCACCAAAGAGTACACTTTTACATCAGAGTAGTTACTTTTCCTTGTTCATCTTGCAAGAATTACCTGACAGTTTCCAAGCTTCGCAATCGTTTCTGGTTCCTCTCCAGTTCTTGTTTCTTCTTGTCTATTTTAGCTTCCAGGTTAGCTTCATCAGATGCAATGTTGTCTAACATTTGATTGGTCTTCTTTATCTCATCCTAAACAAAATGAAAAGATCAGTCTACGAAATATTGTCTAAAAGAGTGAACTTTCCTGTAATTCATCTCCCATATATATGAAAAAGATATCTGGAGGCATTCAGAGGGGATGTTTTGATCTTTGTAAGCATTGACTAGTTTATGATTATAGTGTACAACGTGAACTGAACTGTAATATCTTTGATAGAAAATTGCAGCTTGCATCAGCTACAATTGAACACTAAAAAATATCTGAGTACAGTGTACTTTGACTCACTTTCTGAATGTGCTGATCCAACGAATATTGTTTGGCTTTCTTTAAGTCCTCTTAAATGATTACGAACAAGTGTCAGAAAACAAGCCAGGAGTTACATGTGTGCAATGTACACAAATGTTGAGTTAAGTGCAGCCTGAGACTATTTAGTCCCATCTGTTTGCATGCCTATAAGTATGGGTTATTGACCAAGAGTGAGGTCAAGATGACTGGCTGTTAGTCAAGTTATTTTGTATAGGTATATAGCCTACACATGTTTATGACCTGAGAAGCAGTCCACAAGGTCCACAATAGTGCAAAAATGAATTAGACTAATATTCACTGTAGCTTGGTCAATATAAGATTTATTGTATGGCATAGCAAGAACATGACCATTTTTCTTGCAACTAGGATGCAGTAGGAAATCCCAACTAGGAAAGATAGTTCCATCCTGCCTGCTCAGGTGGCCAACATACTTGCATTATAGGAATGCAATGCATGCAGAGGGCTACATAGCTATACAGTAACTATTTGTACACATGACATGCCTACAATACAGGATATTTATTGTCTAAATCAAGGGTTAATGTCATTACACAATCCTCATCATACATTATTGGTGTACAAACCTTCACAGAAATGATACTCTTCTTGATGCCATTTTCCAGTTCATTTAACTCCAGTGGCTTAGCTATTGCACTGGTTCGAAGTTCCTGTTATGAAATTAAACTCATTATTTTTTGCTACCTGAGTAAACAGTTTCAAAGAATGTCTGATATCCAAGTCACTCTATTTATTGAAATAACTAATTTCTGAATGTAGGCGTCTCATTTCGTTACTGAACTAAACAACCATGTAACCAACGACACACACACCTCATGAGTATGAAATCACTTTGGTCACTTCTCAAATATCTCTCGAGCAATGAAAGAATTGAACCAGAAGAAGAAACGGCATTCAAGCTAAGTGGTAAGTTAAAAACTGGACTGACCCTTAACTCCACTTCTCTGCCCAGTAAGTCATAGAGTGCCGCTCCTCTTGATGTAATCTCTGATGCCAGCTGACGTGATGCTTTTAAATCACTTATCTTGGAAGAATAATACAGAAAACACAAGACAACATAAATTGCTCAGTAACAGGACACACATCTACAGTAAAAGACACATACAAGTTAGGATCAATTACAGAAGTGTTACCTTTAGAATCAGTAGCATGCATACGTAATGTCTTGTTATATTACGAGTTGATCAAAGATCTTTCAATAATTATTATTAAAAGAACTTTGATCAACTCCCCCTTCATGACCAAGACTAAATCGATCACTGCATAGCTTATTATATTATAAAATTATACTTAAAAAAACTTAGAAGTAGCCAACATCCTCAGTACTTTTTGTCAGCTTATCAGGGGTTTCATCAACGGCTGGGCAGTGGGTAAATTGACTGGTTGTGAAAATGATTTTGCTTGCCTGGTTTGAAAATCTAGAGGACGTTTTTCTTATAAAGAAGTTCAGTTTAAAAAGTTTTGCCCACCTGTGAAAACTGCTAAAAACATTAATAAAACCCCTGGGTTATCCTTGCTTACAATTCACTGCTAACAATATTATTTATACTCCAGAAAGGATAGAGGCATTGTGAGAGTAATACAACAAGAATACATCAAATTGACCCCAGCCCAGGCTAAAAGCTGATTAATCTCTCAATAACCCAGCACTCTACACACATTACACTACTGCACCTCAGTTAGGATAGATGGGATACTTACTCTTGAGGAAATATCAAACGTCAGGGAACTGACATTAGACTCCTCAGCTGCCTAAAGAATAAATCTCAAATTTATTATTAATAAATCAAAATGTTATTGGTATTACATATCAATAGCATTAGAATCATTGATTAACTTTAGTTGAAAATATTTACAGAGAAATTATTTCTTTGTTTTCTTTCTCATGATGAAAAAACTTTTAAATAATAAGTCAAATTATTCTTGCATTTTGATTGGTTCTTACTTTAGATGATTACATCATTTCTTTGTTTCTTTATTATAAAAACATAGAGATTCCATGTTGTCATGCACCTGTTCAGATATAAATTTGTTCTTACCACATTTTGATGTCATCTGTGATCTGTTACTGAACAGACCCATGGCAACGTAGAATCTATTTGTCAAATTTAAAATACTCAATTTAATTCGCATCTGATGCCAAGCATAATACAAAATATTATTTCCTCTTTCCATCAAGACAGTAGTATGGGTTTGATTAAGTTTCCATTATTATTAAGGTTACAGTATACCTTCGGGTCGGCAATTTTCTTCAAATTTGGATTTTTGGGTCAAAGTAGTGGTCGAAGAATAATCTCTAATTCCTAAAAAAAAATTTTTGAAAAAGACTAAATATTCGCGGAGAAATGGCGGTTTTACGTTTTCACCGGAAGTAAGAGTTTACATCTTGATTGACAGCCCTATGACGCGTATGCAATCAACTGAGACAATTTTTGCGGGAATTACCCGTACAGATGTCACAAATTGACTACTCATCAGTTGATCAGCTTTGTTGTTCTGACTACCAAGCATTTTTGGTACTAGGTGTAATTCTATTAAGTTATAAGTAAAGGTAGACCACATTAAAAACATGGACCAATTCGAAAAAGTGAAAGCAGCAAACAACGAGTGAAAAAACATCAATGAGTGAACATGCGAAAGTTTGCCACGCGGATGAAGCTATAGCTATCGTATAAGGTGGGCAAAAAAATCAAGGGAAGAGAAAAGAAAGGTTATGTAAAAATTTGGGAGCTTGACAGCAATAACTGGGATGTTGACAGAGATGCCGATGAATCCGATAATGACGAATCGTTTGGCCTCATTAAGACCCATTGAAATATTATCCATGCACAGCTGACCATGTACAGTTGCTCCGCCACACTTTCTTTTATTTGTTTTCTTCACCCGGCCACTCTAGCATTTGTATCCTTTTTTGTCTTCCCCATTTTGCCAGAGTGACCAAGCTTCAAGTAAAACCGAGCTACAGAAAAGTTATCTCTCAGCCTTCAGCGCCTTGAGCGCATTGCAAAACACAAGGGTTTTTTGGAGATTCTATTCACCAGGGCCCTGTTTCTTGAAAGCCCCAGAAAGTTTTTCGGGTGCGAAAACTTTTCGGGACCTTCGAGAAACGGGCCCCAGGACATTAATGGTAGTAAACTTTCCCTGCACTGATTGGCGCAGTGAGGGGAGCTGTATCTGAGAACCCAGTTGAATGCGTTTGTGGGCGGAGTTTGTTTGCAAAGCAGAAGATTTTTCTTACGCTGTTTTCTTGAATATTTTTTTTTTGCTTGAATCAGATACTTAAAAGAGTTTTAACTCAAAGGGAATTTGTTCAATTGCCCTCAAATTTGGACAGTAGCTAGTTTAACATATAAACTACAAAAACATGTCTGCAAATTGTTAATTTCAAAATATTTTTTCTTCGAGAGCAATTTTTCTACGATCACTCTACACTTTTTTAATCCTATTTCGAAAATGTTCTGTAACTTTTTACTGCAATTGAATATGGCCAAATGCAGACACATTTTTTAAGTGCTTCGGGCCCTGAAACCAAGGAAAAAATGAAATTGGTGAAAAACAAAAATCGCATTGACTTGTAGCTCTCGAGAGGTGATTCGGGCGCTTGCATTTAGTGGTCGTGAAAAATTCGTCAATCCATTACATTTCAAAATTCTTGGAATAGTTTGATAGCCAGCTCTATAAGCTCTAATTTGATATAGTGGTTTAGGTATCTACCGCTTAAACTCTACGCAGTACATCGCTTGCACGCGAGACACCCCTGAAGGTATATTGTAACCTTAACTTCAAATAAGTTTGACAAGAAAACAGTTGCATCAAGGCCTTATTTCTCATGCATAGCCAGTAAGTGTAGCATTACTGTCTGGATGAGGTTGATGAAGTACTTTGTATCTTACAACAGAATTTTAACTGTAGTTCAAGATCCTTTCTGGATTGATTTATTATTCATGTAAACTATTCAAATTGTCTACCTCATTCCCAGCATTAGTCTTCATGGCACTATACAGAACAGATGTAACTTTGAGTAACTCCTTGACGGCATAACCATCAGCACCATACAGCTTCTTAGTGTTCAGTTTAATATGTGCCTTAGTTGCCTAATAACAGACAATAAATTTTAAAACTAACTTTATACAGTTTCTGTGATCTTTGACTTTGTTCTTGAAGTAAAACTGGTGTAAAGTGGCAGTATCCACCTTCTTCAAAAAACATTTTGAAATCAAATCAGACATTCCCAGATACAGTTTACTAAGGATTAGGCAGGAAAGACAAGAATTACTAAGACCATTATTCACACGAAGATATACTGTTGGGTGACCCTCATAGAGTAGGCACCCTCTTAGAAGGGTTACCCTTCTCTAATGTATTTCCCTGTTTTGTTAACATGTGAGGTGCATGTAGGTTCAGCCTAGGGGTAGTGTTACCCTACCTGCTTGCCATGTAATTGCCTTAGATACTCCAGGGTCATGCTCCCATAAGGGTCAAGTTTTGCTACATTAATTGGCCAAAACATCTGCCCATGAAACTTGGATACCACTGAAAAACTCTGACCCTCTGGGTGTCTCGAAAACTCGGACCCTAAAAACTCAGACCCTCTGGGTGTCTTGAAAACTCAGATCCTTAAAAACGCACACCCTCTGGGTGTCATGAAAACTCAGACATTTAAATACACAAGACACCCAGACACTTGAGCCCTTAAAAATGCAGACCTGGGTGTCACAAAAACTCAGACATTTAAATACACAAGACACCCAGACACTCAAGATGTCCAAAGGGTCTAAAAATTTAGGGTCTGAGTTTTTCGAGACATCCCAAAGGTCTAAGTTTTTGTGACACCCGGGGCAGGGGTTACATTAAGGGCTGGGCACCTGGCAAATTGACCAGCTGAGATGATGGTTTTGCCCGTCTGGTTTGACCATCGAGAGGAAAGTTTTTCTTATAACAAAGGTCAGTTCAAAAAATTTGCCCGCCTGTGAATACATGTTGTCCTCCTGCTGAAAACTTAATGAAACCCCTGGTAGAGGGTCTGAGTTTTGGGGGTTTGAGCTCTGAGTTTTCAGGACACCCAAGAAAAAGTCATGAACAGTCAAAACTGTGAAGGTGTTCTGCTCATTATGTCTTTCGTTTGGTGACATTCTTGTTGCTGTTGCCACTGCCACTGTGGTTTGCTTAAGCTCCCTGTTAGCATCCTTCTCATTCAGAAATTCAATTTTTCACAACCAATATACATACCATGAACTGAGCTACTGACTTTATGAACAATACTCTGTCCTGTTCAGTATCAACATCCATTGGTAATTCAACATTTGGGTCATATCTATACCGGGATATAAACAATTTTCGATCTCAAAAAAAGATTGTATAGTGCATATTCTTCAACCTAAATGAAGATTGCTATAGTACTCTACAAAGATATCATACCAAAACACTGCTACATGCAATATGTACATTTATTATATGGCTAGCTCCATGAGTGGGCAAGATGATCTGAATCCTGTGCTGTGATTGGCTACCTGAGCTGGCAAGATGGCACTGTCTTACCCACTTGGGATTACCCAGTGTGTCCCGCAAGAAAATAATGTTTTTCTTCCATATAATAAATCCTTTGTTCACCAAACTTGAGGTCAAAATGGCTGGATATTCGCCTCATTCTTTTTTTGCGTGTTTATGGACCTTGACTCTGTCTCGCTCCATAAAAACGCAAAAAGGAATGAAGCCAATATCCATCCATCTTGACCTCAAGCTTGGGTAATAACCCATATGTCAAGCATTCAGGTTTATAATTCATCAAATGTTTCTCACTTGTGTTTGGCCTAAACAGTCACACAACTGAACAGGCCCCAGCTAAATATGGAAATATCTGTGTAATATTACCCAATTTTCAAAAGATCTCAAGTACTGCAGAAATATGTGAAGAATAATAAACACAATAGCCTCCATTTGACTTTAAAAATATGCCTGGACATTATCTGTTCCTCAAAGCTCAGTTTTCCTTGATCTTCCCTCTCAGAGAACTGTTCGCCTCTTGGAACAGATCATGTCAGCGGACAAATATCCAAGCAAATTTTCATGCTAAATAGAGGACAATGATTATAAATGTTCATGTACTTATCGCATAAGATGCATGTGAGATCTTGATGATCTCAGTTTAACTGATAATTATTGAGGACCCCACTTTTAAAGCGCAGTTTCCAATGATGTTATTAAATGATAGTGATACTTCACCTCCTGACAAGCCACATCAAGACTTCAGCAACCAAAGCGAAGTTTGGAGAACGAAAGTTCTCCATGGATATCAGCCTGGGGTAGCCTAAGGCTCGCATCATTTCGGTGAAGTCTAAGAAAAGACGAGGGAAATTGCAGGAAAAATGTGGTTGCATTGGTTAAAGTGATAGCTCGTCTAACAATTCTAACCTTTTAAACGTAGAAAAGAAGCCAAAACCAATGGATTATTTAATACTTACTTCTCAAATCCCGGTACGACATTTTGTTGTTCGCAAGAAGAAGTTCGCAATTTATATCCTGTAGAACGCAGATGCGCATGGCTCAAAAGAAACCGCTGGCTAAACTGACGGTATTTGTTTACAAAGTTACTATGGAAACCCAGGTGACGAGAAGCGGGAGAAATAAAGATGGCGGCAAGTCCTGGTGGAGAGGAAGACTCGGTGTATGACACAGGAAGACTGTCATTATTTGATCTTATCTTAGAGAGAACCCGTGCCCAAAACAAGGTACAGTCTAACTATTGCTTCTTTTTGTTTGGTTTCGTCCGATTTTGCTTAAAAACGTATTTTTCTTTTTCTTATTTTAAGGAATATTTGCGGAAAAACAGTGGCAAAAATTTGACAATCTCTCTAATTTCTTTCCAGAAACAACTTGTCCATCGTCTAGTTTATGTGTCAAAAATCCGTCAGGACGTAAATGACAGAAAAGATATCGGAGGTAACTCCTTCACGCTGCAGTTCAGCTTACATACAACTGAAATTATACAGCAATTCAGAATACCAGCTCCTTGTTTCCTTGCTTTATAAATTTCCTTGCTTAACAATGTTCTGTAGTTAAACATTGTTCAAAACTATCTCTTTTTTGATTCTCTGAAAGCAAATTCCTGATTCCCATCTTGATTCTTCAAACGACGTGGTTTTTAAGACCATGCAGTCAGTTCTGCAGACCATACATGTAAGCTTAGTTGTACATGCAAACATGCTGTCACACTCATACCCTCATAACTGGTAGTCTTGAAAAGTTTGCCACACCTGGGTTTTTTTCTGTTGTTCTTGGACCTGGGGGACCTTTTTGCAACTCCCCTCTTGTAGTATTCACTCAATAGTAATCAGGATTATTTGGCACAGAGAGCATACAAACTTATAATCACATGTCAAACATGTCAAATTATGCTTATATGAGATTACGTTTCAAAATGTTCACCATCTTGGATTAAAAAAACTCTCACTAAAACAGAAATAAAAACCCTGGAGGAGCGGGGCGGGGGGGGGGGGGGGGGACTCTGACATAAGAAGGACGGGGATGCTCGGCATACCTTTTAGAGGTTAAAAAAGCATTTTTGGTACCTCTTGGTCAAGGTCAACAGTGGGAATTTTTGCGGTACCTTTTAGGGTATTGAGCTGAAAACAATATGACAGGAAATAATGTGTTGTTTTAGAATAGACTGTTTTTGATATATTAAAATTCAGCTTGGCAGTGAGGCTTAGAGGACGCAAACAAAGGACATTGAATGACCATGTTTATTCATTTCTTTTGTTTGTGTCCTCTAAGCCTCACTATCAAGCTGAATATTAATATATCGAAAGTGGCCTATTGGTACCTCTTAGGGTGAAAAAAATTTCAAGCTACACCCACAAAACAGGATCTTGGTACCTATTAGGTTTTTTTTTTTCAAACTTTCCGTCGAGTACCCCCATCCTTTTTATATGGGAGTTTCCCCCCGTGGAAAAAACACAGATCAGAAATAAGAAAGTTTGAAATCAGCACAGCCCCCTCATGCTTCCAGTCTGAAGAGAATGTCAGAGCACAATAAGATCTTGGCTACACCAGGGGTTTGATTAACATTTTCAGCAGGAGGGCAACTGGTTTTCACAGGCAGGCAAAACTATTGATGGGAACCTTTTTATAAGAAAAACTTTCCACTAGATGGTCAAACCAGCCAGGCAAAATCATCCTCATAGCCGGTCAATTTGCCACGGTGCCTGGCCCTTAATGAAACTCCTGGTATACTACAGTGCATTATGCACATTAATCAAATCTTCCCAAAGCTACACTGTACATGTAGTATGTACTAGCTCCTTTACAGGCTAGTTGCATAGAAACTGTATGGACCAAACTTGTGAATGTGCATGCCATACTTTTCAGACTGAATATTGCTTTAAAAGTCGTATCAGGGAGAAATGTTTCCCTTCTAAAGCATTTACAAGTACTAAGGCAACACATTTTCCAGTTTGCATCTGCCTAATATAAGTTGATGGCACAGGGGCAGTATCAGAGTGGTTGGTTTTATCCCAAGGGGGGGCGGGGGGAGGGGATACTCCCTTATATGGGCTATATAGGTATGTGCAGCCCTAAATGGTAGGGTTTTCAGCCATTTTGGTCATAAATAGGGTATCGATTTTGGCCATTTTGGTTATAAATAGGATATGGTTTTAGCACTCTAGTCTCAAATTGGGTATGTTTCTTAGAAGAAGCTACTTTTTCATCATTATCAATAAGACCGTCAACAAAAGCCCTTCATAACTTATGTTTAGGGCAACTGTGTCAGCTGTAACAGTCATAAATAGACTATCAAATTTTTGGTCAGATCATAAATAGGGTAGCAAAAATTGCAGATTTTGGTCATAAATAGGGTAAGAGTTTTGGGAAGTGGGCCACACACCCCTACCCAACTTTTCTGGAAGTACCCCTCTCCACTGGGGTTTTATCATATGCAACAAATATCAACTATAATCCATTTGATTCTAAGTTTTTAAAACAATTTTCTTTGTTTTTTTAGCTCACTATGAAAGACTTTTTAAGGAACTACAAACACAAGTCCATGCAGAAGCTGTCACAGGACTGCTTCTGATTTATCCTGTTCATATAATTCATGTTGTAGAGGTAAGAGTTCAAGCACAAATCTGTTTAGTGCCAAAGATGTGTGGGCTTAATGTGAAACACCTCTAGAATAATGGCAAAAATTATCAAGCATACAATCCATGACAAAAGCCTTGGGACACTTCATTGTATCACCAGCTAAAGCTTGTTGTATTCAGCATCCATCCCGATCCAAAATTGAGCAATGAGTCTTGTCAAGTGAACTGAGAAGAATCTGTCATTGGGCTGTATTTTGATAATTGTCTGAAGGACTTTGCTGGTTATTTGTGAATCATATTGAAAATAATTACTGCTGGTAAGAATAAATCAAGGCCTCTAGATTAAAGCATATATCTCAGATAAGACCCTGTTTGTGGTGATATTAGTTAATGCTCTTTATGAGATCTTGAAAGACCTAACAACGATCATGAAAGTTAATTAAAAGATCTTTCAAACAAACACAAGTGTTTTATATCTAGATCTTGGCAAAGATCCTTTCAAGGTCTTTGTAAGGATACTTCAAGATCCTAGAGGATTTGATGTGGATTTATTTAGATCTTATGTGGAGGTAAATTTTTTGCAGGATCTTGAAAGATCCTTTGGGATCACTGATTACCTTATGAAAGAATATTGGGAATCTTTGACAAGTCTTGAACATTCCTTGAGCCTTGAAGATATTTACCTGTAGTTTTGGGGGGAATTTTAAATGAAGAAACCTCAAAGGTCCTTGTGAAGATTCATATTTCATGAGGACAGCATGCATTAAACCTTCAGTGAGGGAGAACTTACAAATGTGATAGAGAGGCCTATCGACTGAATCTTTTGCAAACAGGCTGACCACTTTTAGATAACAACAAATCCACTTAAAGTTGTTTTCTAGCCTTGGCTGTTCCAGTGCACATGTGGTCACAGTCCTCCTTGCAGGTGCAGTGGCACATCCACTATAAACTGGACCTAATGTTTTGGGTCTACTAGAAGAGCTTACTAAAGTACAACAACATGTCAGCTAGCTTGAGTTTGGATCCAGTGAGTGGCAGTGAAATTGATTTTCGCTGTTCAGTTTTCAAGCTATTGGTTGGCTACACTAGTTGAGCTGTAAGTATGTTTAATAATTTGGTATAATTGTTTTGTAGACATCTTACAACATGCTCCTTAAAGTTATAGAAGATTTGGAAGAAGATGAACAGAGTATCAGGTAAGAAGAGAAAAATTGTTGAACAATACGTCTGGATTTGTGAAGACAGTGTTTAGGAAAATGTTACCCTTTTTGCTGCAACTTGGTCTAACTGTAAGTAAATATATAAAAGCAGTTGTGAAATTAAAGCCTGAAAAAAATTTAGGCTGAAATTTTATCAGGCTTTAATTTCACATCTGCTTGAAAATAAGGTGTGTGTATAACTGTGATGATCAATCTTGTCTTCATATTGGTCTAACTGTTTTTTTTTTTCCTCACCTTTAGGGACCGTTCATTTTTTATAAGGTAGGGGGGCTGGTGGGATTTGAGGGGGGGCCATGCGAAAAAAAATGGCTTTCAAGGGGGGACCATCCCAAAAAAATAAGGGAAAAAGGGGGGGTCATGTGAGATATTTTAGTAAAACTTTAAAATGGCATAATGTTTGAATATCAAAGAAATTGCTATAGAATAAACATAGAAGGCAGGATACAAATTTATTACAAACTTTCCTTCTGCTTTAAAAAAACGTTTGGCGACAAAAAGCATTTGTAGCTACTGAAAAGAAGTATTTAACACTGTTATTTTCGAATGCAACTTTCACCGGCACTCATCTTCATCTTTGCTGTCGTCGAGTTCTTTGTCGCTGCTTGTGCTGCTATGGGAGTCTCTTTCACCAATGCTGCAAGAAGCAGCAATAGAGTTCTAAAGTGTGGCGTCACGTTGCCATGGCGCTAAAAAATTCAGTTCTAAACAACTCAGATAATCTCTTCCGCGTGAGTCACGTAGTGTTTGTGTCCACTTTGTCTTCAGGTCAAAACGCTTATTAACCTGTGTTATATTACAAAAGTGGCCACGAAGAAGAACAGATGGTCAAAAGGTCAAGTACTATTTGAAAATTATCGCTTTTTGTCCAAAGAAATTTATCGGAACGGACACAATGGTGTACTGCTTTGCTCCGACGTGCAATCATTCATCAGAAAGCCACAATTGCAAGTTCTTTGCATTTCCAAACGATAAAAAGGAAAAAGACGAATACAAAAGATGGATCCGTCTGATAAGGTTTGTAACGGCACTTATAATTATCGTTTTGCTCAAAAGAACATCATAAATTTTTTTGCAATTTCCACTGACTCGGAATACTTAATCTATTTTAAAGAGCTTTAGGACTTCAGAGTTAGTTGAAATTTTGAAACGAATTTTGAGCTATTGAAATCTTTCCAAGTGTTTAGGATGAAGTTCTGTTATCTGTTTCTTTGAAATAGGAGGAAAGACAGAGAACCAAACAAGCATTCCAGAGTGTGCGGTTGTCATTTTATGGATGGAAATAAATTAAATGGGCCCACAATTTACGAAAGAAATCGAGATAAGATATTTCCTAGTGAAGGAGGACCACCAAAGAAAAAGAAAAAAGTAACAGCTAAAAAGAAGACTATGCAAGAAATGGTGGCTGAGGCAATCAGAGGATCTGAGCAGCAGTCCACTGATGACGACACCAAACAAGAAAGTTGCAACAAGACAACAAATGAGATAATACTGGAGGCAGAATTAAATCAAGCCAGGGAGGAACTTCAGGGCATGCAAGAAAAAGAAAGCTACGCACAAAAACACTACACAGTTTCGGGAGTGAGTGTAGAGGTTCTCAGAATGGAAACAGGGCTTCCGACAAAAGAAGTTTTTAACATTGTAGTACTTCACGCTTTAAGATTCAAAGATTGTATTGTTTATTATTCTGGTTGGAAAGTAGAGTCCAGTAATTTTGAGGACCAGATTTTCATTACTTTAATGAAACTAAGACAAAATTATACTAACCTGCACCTTGCGTAGCTTTTTAGTTGCAGTGTTGCAACAATAGCTATTGTCACCACTTTCGTCCATGTTTTGCATTCAATATTATTTCATGACATCATGACAACCATTCCATCCAGGGGAAAAAAAAATGTGTTATGTGCACCATCTTCTTTTTCAGAGTTTACTTCTTGTAGAATTGTCATTGATTGTACCGATGTGGAGATTGCAGTGCTGGGCTTAATGAGTCTGCAAAATGCTACTTATGCAAGCTACAGGGGTATGAACTCATTTAAAGTAATTGTCAGGGTCACACCAAATGCAGTAATAACTATTGTTAGCAAATCATACCCTGGGTCCATTTCTGACAAAGCAATAGTACAACAGTCAGGTCTGTTGAATCATCTTGTTGCAGGGGATATGGTTTTGGCCGACAAAGGCTTTCTTATCCATGACATTTTGCCAAATGATGTTTCTTTTAACATTCCACCTTTTTTGAATAATGGTGTTTTCACTGAAAGTGAAGCAAAGAAAACAAAATCCATTCCCAGAGCAGGGATCCATGTAGAGAGGGCGAATGCAAGGTTAAAGGATTTCAAAATTTTAACTTTCATCCCATCTTATTTAAGATGTTATGCTGATGTTATTTTTCAGTTATGTGCTGCACTGGTAAATTTACAATTTCCACTTATCAAAGAGGGGTGCAAGGGGACAGAGTTTGAGTAATCTGAGTACAAAAAGGATGTTTGCCTGTTATCAGTAAACAAATATAATGGTCATTATATGATAGAATTGAGTCAGTTGAATAACTCTTCTTCAATTATGTAACTATATATAAACACAGACATAAACAAAGTCAGGGTGCCACTATTTTGCAGACCGATCAGATTGAGTAGGGTTTCTTGATAAGCAGGAATACTGTTTTGTTGGAGGAAACATTTCTTCAACGGCTTGCCAAGAGAGTGGTGTATTTGCTTTGCGTTTCTTCCAGTTGCAGTCAACATCTGTCCGGCTGAGGTTGTAGATGCCGTGAATGAAAAATGCAGCCGCGTGGCTGCACTCGTTAAACTTCCCCCTTGGACACTCACACTCACTTGATCTTATGGCATGCTCATTATCTAAGCAAACCTAGCAAATCAGAAAAAAAGACGCGTGAGGGCATGAAAAGCAACTTTTAAAGACTTCTCCAAACGAACGAACAGTTCCATGCATTGAACGACCTAACACATCGATGTACATCGAACGACCTCAACAACAAAGCGTGTCAACGGCAAATTTTGTGCGTCTAGTTATTCCACAATTAAATTATTATGGAAAAGAACTGTTATTTACTTAAAAATCTCACTGAGAAGCATTTCAAGCAGCAAATAAATGAGAAGCACCTTCTGTAGTGAGTATTCTGGAACCATTCCACTCACTGTGACTTTGTAGACTTTGTTTCGCATGCTTGCGTGCACGTCTCCTCGTAAAATACACTGACTATAAGTAAATGACTCCACATGGCCTGATTTATAATGGTTTTCACCCTTCTTAATTGACTTCTGCTCTTCCCCGAAGGAAGAAATGAACAACGCGATCGAGAAGGCCGACATTTGGTATGCTGTCGGTCACGTTTTGGGCCTTTGTTTAGAACTGAGTTTTTTGGCACCATAGTAACATGACGTCATCGCTTTAGAACTCTATGCTTTCCATCAGGGTGTACTCCTCAGGGTACATGAAGGTGTAAACATAATCTCTGACTTCCTGCTCAAGGTTGGTGGTGATTCTGCTTCTTGCAGCATTGGTGAAATAATTCCCTTCCAAGAGCTGTGCGATGTATGGCCCATCTCTTCTAAATAACGACGTGGCAACATCCTCAACTTAAATACACTCTTCCGGGACGGCCATTCTAGGAGGGTACACAAGCCATTGTGGAAGATCATTTCCTAGCGGGTTTCCAACACAGATTCCATAAACTCGTTGGACATTGTTTTCAGTCCGCTTCCTCTTTCTTTCAGTTGACTTTCTGTGGTTTTCTTTTTTCCTTCTCCTTTTGTTGATGTGCTGTTTGAGTATGCCCTTGAATATGCTGTTTTAATTGCTCTTCTTATTTTCTAGTGCTTCCATGTCCTGCGTGACCTTCGTCAACTTAGCTTCTATACATTTGATCTGTTTTACATTAAAACTGTGGGCAAATTCTTCGCCCTGCTTTAAAGCAAGCCCATTGGACTGAAAGAGTGTGGAATCATGTTCCTTTACATCTTTCAATATGACATTCAACTTTTCCACCATTACTCTGTGCTCTCACCCAGAGAGCGTTGCTCTATTTGCAGATAAGTTTATTGTCAAATCAAAGTTTGTGGTGGATTGTCTTCAGCATCTTGAAGTGCTGGAATTTAAAAGGAAAAAGAGAGCAGAAGAAAAGGCAAAGTTAAGTAGGGACGCAAAAGATAAATCATATGAGGATTATCCTTGGACTGAGTTGTGCGAAGATCTAACCAAGCTTAAAAAGCTGCGTGTTCCAGAACTAAACAAGTACTTGAACCACCACGGGCTGAAGCAGCATTTGAAAAGCAGCAAGAGTGAGAAAGTAAAGGCAATTGTAAGACAATCATGCTTGCAGCAGAAGAGTCCTCTCAGAGCTGCTAACCAACACTGGGAAATGCCAGGACATTGACACAAAATGACAACAGAGCAAGTGCTGACAGCAGTGAAATGGATGAAAGTGACAATGATGAGTACGACAGTGATGCCATTGACTCTAGGGGAGAAGATGACTCAGGTGACGTCATTCTTGCATTCATCAATTCAGATGAGGAAGATGCCAATGAGAGGCTAAATGCCACACGCTCAGGGCGAGCCATAACTAGGACATCCGAAATTGACTTCTCTTTCTTTTGATTTGTTTTTTAAACAACAGTTCTCTGTAGTATAGGGATTGTAAATATTGTCTTCATAATGAGCACAATAACGTGAAGTAGGGGGATAATAGAGAAATATTAAAAAAGTTGAAATCTAGAAATTGTTTGTTTACTTTTTTGGGGGGGGTCATCCCAAAAAATGACCGCTATAAGGAGGGGGGGGCATGTGAACAGATTGGTAAGCTGAGGGGGGTCATTTGATTTTCAAATGGTGCTTCCCAAATCCCACCAGCCCCCCCTCCCTCGTAAAAAATGAATGGTCCCTTAACTCCAAAAAATCTCTTAGGTAAGTGATATTAATAAGAATAATTAAAAGGAATGTCAGTCTTTTTTGTCTAAACTCACATCTTCCACTTTTTTACTCTTCTAAGTACTTCTTTTCATTGCTTGGAGTGATTTTCAGGCCATCAGAAGTCATAAAATCAAGGTCTGTGGCTCACTTACAGTAGTGCAAAGAAATGAACCGTCAGTTTTTACAAATCAAGTCATATATGGAAATGATAAGAAAACGCTCGGTTTTCACTCCAGATACATCAGAACTTTTTAGGTTGACGGTTATTCAAGATGCTCATGATTGGCCTTCCATGGTAATTCAGGTTACCATAATAATTCTTGGGACAGAATGTTGAAAGTGATCATGAAATATTTGGACAGATAAATGAGAAATATTGGCAGCTATTCTAGATGTTTGTGTTTGGCCCTTGCAGGTCATTCAGTCTTGTTCATGACTGTGACTGGATTTATGTTAAATTCCTTATCTCCTTTTTAAAATTATAGACTTTGTCTTTATCTTGGTTCATAAAAAACGCAACACAAAGCAAAAACCTGGTTGAGTAGGGTGAATAGGTTTTGGGATCAACGAATTTGGCCTTGAAAAGCACATGGATTGTGGATTTTTGTGGTAAATCAAGCAGATTCGTGGATTTTGAAAACACAGTGGATCGTGGATCAGCTGTGAATTTTGGCACAGATTCCGGATTGTGCCTGTCTTGATATTCAAATCTTGGGTCCTAAACGAAATATGGATCATAGATCTTTCTTCAGCCTTGGTCGGTATGTTAATGAGTTCATCCAAATTATTTCTTTTTTCAAATGAAGCTCATTTAAACTCCAGTGTGAGTTTTTTATTGGAATTGTACTGTGTTAAAGTCATCAAGCATATTGCCTTCTTTACTATTTGTGCGAAATTAACACTGGTATTCACATTTACCAGTTTACCGTTGAAATTTTACTCTTCTGTTTCCAGATGTTGTTGTGGTTTCGGATTTGAACAAAAATATTGGCAGATCAATGGATTTGTTGAAAAAAAAGCATGGATCGGCGGATTTGCATACCCCCTATTCACCCCCCTCCTGGTTAATAGCCAGGCATCTTAACCTCATGTGTGGTTAATAACTGAATGTGATGTGTTTGTTTGCAGTGGTATGCTACTGAACACAAAAATACTTGTTTGTACTGGTGATGTATCCTTTGATATGTATGCAATAAATGTCTCAGCTCCTATGAATTATCTTAAATAACCATTATTTTTTTTTCCTCAATTCATAAGTGGGCAGAATTCAACAAATCTTGCAATCTGACTGGTTCTGGGAGTGGGTGGAATTTTCCCATCCAGCCCGCTCACAGCAGGCAGAATCATTGTGTTAGCAGTAATCATCAACCTTTAGCTTTTTTACACTTCCATTGACGATTAATTAATGCGAGTTTATCTCTATTCACTTTCAAAAGGCAAGGAAAGTCACTAAGAAAATTCAATAGAGTGTTTTGAAGTTGTTAGAGTTTGTTTGGTTGTTTGTAGCTTGGCGCTGTAATGGCACGTAATCCTATGTTTCTCTTGCCATAAAATGTGAAGTAAAAAAAGAAATAATTTCAGTTGAGTTTACCTCTCTGATCATTGCTTTAAGAATATTTTCCAGTAAAAAAAAGTCTGATTTCAAGTGATTCTCACTGACTGGCAAATTGTTTTTGTAGTTCAACTTCAAACTTTACACAAAGTTTTACACCAGAAAAACAATTTTGGAGAACTTGACTGGTGAACTAATTAATGCAACTAACATGAAGAAGTTTGAAATAAATTTGCTCTTTAGTACATCTTTCTTTGTCTAGCATCTGAGTTACTTGCTCGTTGTGAAGATTTTTAAAAATCGCTAGTTGACAGCTGATTCAATGATGAAGTTGTGTAATTAAACCCATTTGTAATTAAAACCAATCTACGGCAGGAAAAAATAAACATGTTATTTTCTGGCTTAGGGTTGGTCCGTATAGTGAAAAACTGTGACCTCAGGCTTGAAAATGCTTCCTGAGGCAGCACTATATGTACTGACCCTAAGCCAGAAAATAACATGTATTTATACTAATCTAGTTATGATATTAAATATAATTTGGATCCATACTCTCCCACAGCCCTGTTTACCTGGCTGCAGAGAATGATAAAAATTACTTATTAGCTGAATGTTAGTAGTTGGTCCAAAAGTGTAGCAGCTCTCGTAAGCTGCTAAATTGTTTTATTATTGTAGCAGCTGTCATTGTTTTAGGGCTAGAGGCTTTGTTTCTGTTGTTTGTTGTATTGCCATTCATGTGGGGCCTTATGAGAGCTGCTACCTACTGGTCATGCTTGGTGATACCTCATTATTGCTATACTGATGTGAAGTATGTATGAAATAATTCATAGTTGAACTGCGGTTGTAGATGAAAGTTACTGACCATCGTAAAAGGTAAACCTTAACCTATCAAGCTAAACAATCGTTTATTTGGACAGTGGAGTTTTAGAACTCTCAACCTTGCTGTATCGAGGATGCAAGAGTTTACTACAAATGAACCTATAGATGTTGTGGTTAGTAGTCAGAATTATATGTTATCTGCATTTGTCACCTTATAGTGACAAATCGTAGACATCCTTTTAGGATTGTGTACAAGCTCATGGGAGGTGCCTATTTGATTAAGGGAGTCCACCATTTATGGGAGGTATCCAGTTATTGGAAATGTCCAGTTACCGCTATGTGAGGTGTCCAGTAAGGGGAGGTGTTCAGTTACATGAGATGTCCAGTTATGTGAGGTGTCTAGTTATGTGAGGTGTCCAGTAATGGGAGACATTCAGTTATGTGAGGTGTCCAGTAATGAGAGTTGTCCAGTTATGTGAGTTCTCTTGTTATGTGAGGTGTCCAGTTATAGAAGGCATCTAGTTATAGGAGGTGTCCAGTTATGTGAGGTGTCCAGTAATGGGAGGTGTCCAGTAATGGGAGACATTCAGTTATGTGAGGTGTCCAGTAATGAGAGGTGTCCAGTCATGGGAGGTGTCCTGTTATGTAAGGTGTCCAGTTATAGGAGGTATCTAGTTATAGGAGGTGTCCAGTTACATGAGATGTCCAGTTATGTGAGGTGTCCAGTAATGGGAGACATTCAGTTATGTGAGGTGTCCAGTAATGAGAGGTATCCAGTAATGAGAGGTATCCAGTAATGAGAGGTGTCCAGTCATGTGAGTTCTCTTGTTATGTGAGGTGTCCAGTTATAGGAGGCATCTAGTTATAGGAGGTGTCCGGTTATTTGAGGTGTCCAGTAATGGGAGGTGTCCAGTAATGGGAGACATTCAATTATGTGAGGTGTCCAGTAATGAGAGGTGTCCAGTCATGGGAGGTGTCCCGTTATGTAAGGTGTCCAGTTATAGGAGGCATCTAGTTATAGGAGGTGTCCAGTTATATGAGATGTCCAGTTATGTGAGGTGTCCAGTTATGTGAGGTGTCCAGTAATGGGAGACATTCAGTTATGTGAGGTGTCCAGTAATGAGAGGTGTCCAGTCATGGGAGGTGTCCTGTTATGTAAGGTGTCCAGTTATAGGAGGTGTCTAGTTATAGGAGGTGTCCAGTTATGAGAGGTGTCCAGTTATGGGAGGTGCCCAGTGATGAGAAGTGTCCAATTATGTAATGTGTCCAGTTATAGGAGGTGTGCAGTTGGGGTAGGTGTCCAGTTATATAAGTATTTATTTATGGGACCTGTCCAGTTATGAGAGGTACCTGGCACTTTTAGGAGGTGTCCATTAAAGGGAGGTACCAATTTATAGGAGACATCCAGTGATGGATGGGAGATATCCACTTACTGGAGGTGTCCACTCATGAGAGGGATTAGTTTGTGTAAGCTGTTCATTCAACAATCATTCTTTGCTTAATAGTAGGCATGTACATGTAGCTAGAAAAGTAGAAAAATGGTCCATAATATCCAAATTTTACTTGTTGGATGGTTGCCCTTTTGTGTAAATGTAATGCTTCTTTCAACAATTGCCAGATGCTATTTCATAACTTTTTTTGTGTAATAACTTGACAACTGCTCTAAAATAGCCTCATTTTATGTTGGTTATGGACCCATTTTTATTGGCAGCCACCTGTTTCAGTGGATGTTGGAGGTGGAATTCTTACTAGTCCTGTGTAGTTGATTGACACATGTACCTGTCACCAATGTAGATGTGTTAGAGATTGTTGTCTTTTTCATGGTATGATGCTGGAAAGCAGCCCTTCTACTTTAACTCTGAAGTGTAATGTTGAATGTCTTTAGTTTTTATTTACTATATATCACCACACTGGAATCCCAATTTTTCAATCCCTGAACTTTTCAAACCTTTGATATTTCAAATCAATGCCATTTCCTGTAGTGGTTCAAAATTCAAGATTGCACTGAACATATTTTAAGACATCCACTGGTACTGGAAACCTTTGATGTCATATTATCACTGTTATAAAATAGTATCTGCATTAGGTATAATTTATGCATTTCGTAGTTAACTTCTTGTTGCCTTTTCAGGTCACAGAAGCTCTGACACTTGTCATCAAACTAGCAGAATATTTGGCAAAACTCCCAAAGGTCAGAATGTAAAGAAATATCTCATCACAATGAGAGACCTCATTGTCACATCATCATCATTTTATAGTGTTTTGTAGTATTATTATTTTTTTTAGTTTCCAATTATTGCTATTCCATTTTAACCTTTATGACCTATGAAATATTTATATCTTTGTCATCTTCTAAAAATACCAGGATTTTTTTGTTTTTTCTTCTGTTTTATTCTGACAGCCAAACCTATATCGGTAGATTCTGTATTTAGCAGGCAATATAGTAACCTGTCAAGTGGACACTAGCTAGCCAATGTCCCAAAACGTTGTCTCCTTATTCTCTGAAATTGCAGCTCAAGTGGGCACCTCTATCAAGTAAATGTAGTTGCAGACACCAGCAAAGTGGCTGAAGAGGTCATTTGATATATTTAAAACCTGTATAAAAACACTGAGAAAAAGAAAGAAGAATCAATGTATAGTGTACGAGTCAGACTAATGCAGAAGTATCCAACATGAGAATGGCATTTAACACAACATTAACATGTTTTAACGAAGCATATTTTAAGCTGAAACCTCATCTCAGAAGCATTCTCCCAGGGTGTCCATTGAGTAAGGTATGGCTGTCTTCTCAAATGTTCAGCATGATCTTTCTTTGTGCTTACAGATTAGCCTTACAAACACCATGGATCAATTACCTGAAAAAGTACCAGACCTCTTAGTGAGACAAGGTAAACCTGATCAGTTATATGAGATAATTTTTGAAGAATGAGTTTATTCATTAAGTGTGTAGTTTGTGGGGGGATGTTACACCCTGCTCATCACCTGATACATCCTGGTGCAAAACCATTATTTCTTTCCATTGTATCAGCAATACGTGCAGGCAACAATGTATTTTGATCAATGTTATTTTTTAGCAAGAGTTAATAAGGTGGTTTCATGCTGTCTAGTCTTAAGCTTGTTGTGTTTACTCAAACCACTCAAATAAATGAAATTGTTTCACAACATTTTAAAAACATTTTATTTGCAAGCTGGAATACTTTTCGATACTAACCTGGTCCCTCAACACCAGGTCAGAATACATGTACCCCTACATCTTTGTGTGTGTGTTAGCATGCTCACAACGTACAGTTAGTTGGGGAGCAGTGGGAAGAACGGCCTCAGGAGATGCCCCTAATCCCTCCCCTTTTTGAGCCATTCTTCGTGCCACTCCCCAACTAACTGCACACAGCTCTGTCAGCCTCATTATTCCACTCAGTTTTGAACTTTCTGTCGTCATAAGTTGTTCAATCCAGCATCAGTGAATGAGACAGCAGGAAGTTGTCTAAGTTATTACCTATGCAAATTATGGCTCCGTGGTTTTCCTGTCAACTTTTCAAACTTTCTGAATATTAAAAATATAATATATTTATGTTTGCCATATTTTTGGTTTTTATGATTCATTTTTAACAGAGCTATTCAATTAGGTGATAAAAATTGCTTTATTTTGCTTATGCCACCTGCCCAACAAAATCAAAATCCAAAACCAATTCCATTTCGGTTAGCCGCGTTTTCCCGCGCTTGGCGCCAATTACATGCGTTAAGATTGCGTTAACTCGCGTGTTAACTGTTTGCTTATGCCTGCGTGGTACTGTAGTGGGTTCCAGTTCACATTTCATTGTGTTGTTGAGAGCGATTTTTAACTGAGTGTCGAAAGTAATCCGTAATTGTTTCGATTTTACATTACTACGCTCTGTGATTGGTTCATTGGAACAATACACACCACCTATTGAACCAATCAGATGCAAAATCGAAACCAATCGCACTTTGGTCACGTGCTTTTTCCCTCGTTTGGGCTTATTACATGCATTTGCATCGAGTTTTTCATTGGTTCTTTGTGTTCCTTCGTTTCTTGTACTTGGTCGTTGTCATTGCTTTGGTTTTGGTTTCACGAAACACAAATGAAAACCGCTCCAAATATACATGTTTACGTTAACTTTGATTGGTTATTTGTTTGGTGCTGGTTATTATGAACTCATTAAAAAAATTGTGTAAAGTATTTGCATAGGAAAGGAAATACTTGAGAACAAAGGAAATACTTGAGAACAAACAATGCAAGCCTAGGAACAAATTAAAAATAAAGAGGAAGATAAGAAACAATTTGGTGTACTTTTAATTCTGTGAAGCTGGAAGAGCAACAACACATAGAGACAGATGTTGGAATTTCAAGCTTAAATGAAATTTCTAACAGGCTTTCTATTTTGTATCCACTCAGATCTGATCGAGTACATTTTGAATTCTCAAGAGCTCAACACGCCCACGCTGTACCTTAAACGGTACACAACACCAGTGGATATTGTACTGGAAAGTGGTAAGACATTGATGTCTCCTCGTCTAATTTACTGAAAGTGGGCACAATGTAGCACCATGGCGGTCCACCGAGTCGCCTTTTTCGTTTTACGTGCATTTGTCAGGAAGGGATTCAAAATACGTACTGTCATTTGTATCTAGGTAATCAAATAATTTCGAGTGCAATTTAAAATAAATGAGCGCAAGTAAAAAACCAAATCGCAAATTGCACCAGAAAAGCAATTTTCCTGCTTGTTAATAAACGGCCACCTGTCTACATCGTTTTGGCGAGGTTCGACAGTACATGCAATTAATTTCAACTTTCGTCACTCAATTTTAACTTTCTGCATTGTTTGGAATTAATTGACGTGCTCTCAGCTAATCGGCATGCTGAACGTTTTGCAGTTATATTATGAATGGAGAAATGAAATTAAGACAGTGTGCGATCTCTAGTAAATGCACAATTTTGCAATGGAATTTTTCCAGCATGATTCGGACGATATTTGCACCCTTTAACTGAAAATGACGGAGAAACTGTTAATGATCTATGCTGGCTGTCTTTTGAGTTATCATAACGTGATTTTGATTATTAAACGCGTGTTTAAAACCCACTAATCTTTTCCTTTAACATGCTTGTTTTTCAACAGAAATGGCGTGGCCTATGCAGACGCGACTATTTCCATTGAGTTAGCATTGAGTTAGCGTTGTACGTGAAGGATTGTATTTGTTGATGTATTCTGTAAATTGTCACGTGTAAATAAATCTCTGTGTTCTGATGTTCACATTGAGGTATTCAAATACAGATTCAGGAGCAGGCTGAAAATATATTGTTGTGCTAGATGTTTTTTCCTCTTCGAATATTTTTCGCCGCCATGTTAACTTGCTATTATGTGAGTGTTTGGAACATCTTGTTTCATCAGTAGTATTCCAGTTTCGTGACAACTTAATTGCGAGATTTAGAAGGGCGATATTTCGCGATAACTTTTTTCTCGCAACCTCAAATTGTCAAATTTTCGCAATTTTTAATTAAATATTGCGACAACCGCGAAAATACCAAATTGGTCTGTTGACATGCATTGAGGAAGGGCTTTGTACAGAGCATTTTCGTGAGCCGTGACTTGTGATATATTTGAAGGCGATCTTCGTGAAACGTGATTTGCTAAGTCGCCGCGGGTCTTGCTTTTCCACGTTTATTCAGTGCCCGTGAATTGAGGGAGAGTGGAGTTTTCAATTCGTCGTTTTTTAGCCACTAAATATGTCGTAAGAGATGACGAACTAGATTTTTTTTATCATCAAACGTGACCTAGGTTCCCCATACTTCTCTTTAACAACTTCCGAAAACAGGTAATACTGAAAAATCGTTCATAGTTTATGATGACTCCAGTTGTCTTACTTACGCTCTCACACGGCTTTAACTATACAAGTACGTGCCTTTATTTTCCATGGAGTCATTTACGTTTCTTAGTAAAACCGTTTGAGTTGTCATGGGCATGATAAATTACAATAAGCGGTCATGTAATTCATAATGTAATATGTTCTTCGCGTTCTGATTTGAATTTATCTGACGTTCAAAACGAAGTATAAAAATGACAGTTTTTTCCCTCACTGTATACTTGGCACGTGTTGACACAACATAAGTTACATTGGATGATATTGTATCAGCCACATTGCTTTGTAATCGTTTTTTCAAAGAATCATCCTCAAGAGCACTGATGGGCATTTTATTGAAATCAATTCAAGCAAAGTTTAGCAGTTATAGCATCGTTTCACTATTTGGGAGGGATTTGTTAAGTTCAGTTCGGTTTTCTTAAGTGATAACAAATATACTAACTACATAGACGCTAATATGACGGTCTCAAAACCAATTAGTTTTAATTCAATACTTACACGGACGCATAAAAACTAACTTTTGCGGCTTAGAAAGAGTGGGGAGGTAAAACTCGTTAAAAACATTCTTTTTAAAGGAATACCGAGACTTGACGAAATTTCTGGAATTTCACAAACGAAGAGAAAAGGAAGAAAAACAAATATGTTAGTGAATAGTTGTAATGTCGACACATTGTCATGAACTAAAATCTACGCTTTCATATACAAACAAGAAAATTAAACATTGATAGCTAAAATCTAGTCTGAAATAGATAACATTTCCACATTTTTAAAGCCATTCCAAATAGTCGTCTTTAAAATGACGCAGTTTTTTGTAATTGTGTACACTAGCGATGAAACTCTGTCAGTTTAAGAACGGATCCACTCTTGAAAGCGATTTTAATACGGCGCATTTGAATAGCGCCCTAGTTTCGATGGCCGCTGTATGAGTGGAGGGAGTGATAAACATCCAACGCGAACCTCGGTTTCAACTGAAACCGCGTTCGTTTTACGTAAATTCGAGCTCACACACCTGGATAGCAAAACATAGCGAAAAACTAACATTTGCTGTTAACTTATCATGGCTTTTTGAAAAGGAAGCGCAGATTTACGGAAAACAAGCTAAACGAAAAAAATTGAAGAAAGGTTTGTCAAAAAGGCAAAAAGAAATGTCAACGTTTACGAAAACTGATAACATCTAGAACTGTCGAAAATATATATTATATATTTTGAACTAATTCCATTTTGCCGTTTCGTAAATTGTCATTGTTCAATGTTTGAACAAGTTTGTCGCGCTTTGAAGATTTATCGTTGCGGGGTACTTGCTTTGATGAAATTCGTTTCCGATATGACTGTTTATTTAGTTTATGGTAATTTTTGATATTTCATCATTAAATAAGCGTCACTTAACTTATGTGTCATGCTTTAAACAAACAGCACATAATCATGACACATCCGAACATCCCCCAGTTTCAGCATAAAAGCAAACGGTGTTGGGATATTTGACTGCATGTCTTGCGGAGCATTTTAAAGTCATAGTGATAATATATATCAGAATACGCCCGTGAACAATTTCGAACCTCTATGATGGCAAATTGTTCTTCAAACCAAAGTGACCCAGAAAGCTGTAACATTTCTTTCTTTTGCCGTCACGATCCTTCACTTCTTCTTCAAGTACCGAAGAATCTCTACTACACCTACATCGTAACAGCGACCTTCAACGCGCTATTTTCATTAACAGCATTTCTTGGAAATGCTCTTGTCCTGACAGCTTTGGTAAGAACCCGCCTCCTACACTCGCCTTCTAAAGCGCTGCTCCGAAGCCTGGCATTGTCGGATCTTTGTGTTGGTTTGTTCGTACAACCCGTGTACATTGCTTACTGCTTGTCTGGCGTCGTGGGAAACGGCTGGGTTCGTTGTGCGTCGTGGATCGTTTATCCCGTACTCAGCGACTACTTTATCGCTGTGTCTTTCTTCACCATGATTGCCATAAGTATCGATAGATACTTGGCATTACATCTTCGCTCGCGTTATCGCTCAGCTGTAACAATAAGGAAGGCAAACATCACGGTTCTGACGCTGTGGATTACAAGTTTGATTTTCCCAATCACGCGCTTGGTAAAAGGAAACCTCTCGGTTGCTTTATCCATTGCCTTTTTTGCGTTATTTGTGCTGATACCAACTTTTACACACTTAAAAATTCATCGCATGTTACAGAACCAAGGGAGACAAGTTTCAAACCAATTTTTCCTACACCGCGAGGAAAGCTACCTTTCAATTAACAAATACAAGAAATCCGTTTCTGCAATGCGTTACATCTATATTGCGTTAATGTTATGTTATATTCCCATCACTTTTGTAGCCGTTCTATATATCAAGAATGATTCGACTATGCGGAAGTATCTCTTGCCAGTGGGACATTTTGCGACCACGCTGCTGTTCTTTAACTCTTCTTTAAACCCAGTTTTGTATTGTGTTCAGATCAGGCAGGTTAGAGGAGCCATGTGGAACCTTGTAAATAACTTGATTCCTTGCTGTTAGGTTTTGATGATACAGAACGTGCCAACTAGGGTAGGCTAATACTGACAAATATATGATTAAATAATTAGGGACAGTAACAGCGACATGTAGAAACACACTGAATGATGGTCATGGCAACCTTGAATGACATTTCCTGAAAATCTCTATTGAAGTCACCAGTTCTTTCCTCTTTGTAGTGAAGTTGTGTCCAGAGGAAGTTGTAAATATTCTAAGACTCTAATATAAGAACATTAAACAACGCCGGAAAATAACCTTTCTCTCTGCTAAAAACTTCATTACGCCAGTGTTAAACTTTGAAGAATTTTCCGAGTTTTCTCATAAACGTTTAAACAAAAATCGTGATTTTTTTTAGGGTGCTATAGTGGCGAAACATTTAACCAATAGAAAAAATTAAAACTCCAATCACTTACCGTGTAGCACTAAATTTTTGCGTGTTCTAATTTTTGCGATTTTTGCCGTTTTTTCCACGATCCGCAATAAAAGTTCGCGCACAAAAAATTCCCGCAAAAATTTACTCCAGTGACGAAATTATACATAAAAATATCACAAGTGGAATCTTGTTGCTGCCATTTATTTAAAACGACTTTTTGTTCAGAAACAAACCGATGAAAAGAGAAACAAAACGTTCAGAAATAAAAAAGGTTTACAGGAAAGAATCGTCTGAAGGTACTCCATTGAGAAGAGCATCTACAATTCCGCACAAGAGCACGATGTAATTGTGATAGAGTGAAATTGATTACTGGATTACTGTGTTTTACATCTCTACGTGTTTTCTCACTTGTCAATTGCATGAAATTTTCGTAATTTCAGTCAAAGGCGACTTTCCTAAAGCCGCAAAAATTAGTACCCAGCAAGAAAAACCAGTTTTTTTACGATCGCAAAAATTAGTTCCCGCAGAATACAACAAATCGCCAATTCGCAAAAATAAACACCCACAAAAATTTAGTGTCGCACGTTATATTCACAGTAACCTGTAAACTTTGAGTTTGTCATGGATCATCAGCCATGTTTTGGACGTTAAAAAAGCGAAATAAAACATAACCACCCAAAGTTTGGAACACTGAAAAATTTAAAGGTTCACGGGCAACACAAACAAGAAAAATCAGCAAAATAGAAGCAACCAAGAAGAATTAAAGTGTTTCAGATTTGCTAAATTGGATAAATAATGACGACAAATGACTGTCCTTTATGGGCACTTAAAGAAATGGTAGCTTTTAACCTCCTGTTGGATAACTCGACATTCTTATATTAACAAAAATATATAATTTTACCGTAATAAACAAAGCTTTCGTAATACTTATTGTGTTTAATCAAGGGAAAATTAAGCTCTCTTGATTTTCTTTATGTTTTCATTCGCTTTTGTTAGAAAACTGACAGATTTTAAGTGTTTTCCGGCGCTGTAAGAAAATAAAGACATATTGTGAGGCCCTCTATTGTAAACCATATATATGTCACTTCTCAAAATTTGCCTTAGCAGCTTCACTCGACAATCTGTGATCTTCTTTTCGCGAAATTTTAGTAAAGGAAGGAGAAAAGACATCTTTTAACTTGTTTGCCTTCCTCTACCGCCTTCTCTCCATCCTTTGGGCTTCAGTTTGCAAAATATATTTGAGTATGAGACAGAAAATACAAATATCAGTAATGCATATATGTAAAGGGTTATCGGAGAGGAAAGTTGCGTCACCTGCAACATGAGTTGCCGGGTAAACTTCCGAGATTAAGCACCACCCTGTAACCATAACAGACAACAGTTTCTTTTTTTTGCGATGTTTCTGAGAAACTCGACAGAACTATTGATTCTTTTTGAACTAACTTCGCACCCTAAGAAACACTCTGAACGCTTAGGAAGTCATATCGCACGTTCTTAGCCAAGTCTTAGACTTCGTACTGTGTGTTAAGTTTTTTTGATTTAGGTTTCTGAAAACTAATTTATGTTAGTTTACTAAATTGTTTTTTGGGGGTGGCCAACCTATGAGGAAACTTGTTCCTTTTTTTGGCTTTCCCCTCAGTTATGTTAATTATTTATATTTTGCTGATAAATAGGCTGGTAGCCCTTACTTGCCTTTTAACCTCGGTTAACTTTACTCCTCTGTCAAGTGTTGAGCGGACTACTTTAAAAGTCCATTTTAGCAATACAACATAGTGACGTATATCGGGCAAAAAAGGTGTTCGGTATAATTAGAAATGAAGTTTACCTGGTTTTCATTCCTGTAAGACGAGAACCTAAAGTGTAATAGGAGAAAGAGATTTCGATTGTCGGTGATAACGGACTCAATGGTCCTATCGATACATCGAGAAGCCCGCCTTACATTTCTGCACATCCAGATTGTGTCAGGAAAGCCAAAATCTTCAACCTGTGGAAAGAATTTAGCACTGGCGCAAGAGGAACATGAAGTGCACGACAGCTCCAGAAGACCTGTTCTGATCTGAATAGCCCAATTTTCTAAGAATACCTGTGGTTGGACTTCTTAGAACTGACTGACACGGCACCTTCAGCCCAGGGGCCACCATATGATCAAAAGCAAGAGAATACGATCTGTCAAAAGTCAATGACCAACATTTTATCTTGAAATAAAAACAACCTAACCAGAGCGTTCAGAAGCATATCACCTAGGTGATATGTTTCTGGTACGTTACGTCCGTACGTTACTATACTTGATTCCTTACATTGTGTCAGCATTGCAAGAACAACCTCCTTCCCAGGCTCCTTTTTCTTCCTCGTATTCACAAGAAGAATAAAAGGCAAGTTTTGTTTGACTAATTGAATTATGAGAAGGCTAATCGACTGAAGATTGTGAATCGTTTTTTCTAGAATTCCGGGACTAGAATAAAGAACACCGTTTTCATTTGTGCGAGAAAGCGCAGTACTTCACGGCTACGTAACAACGTTTCCACTCGTTTAGACTGGGAACGATAGTATGTCAGTATACTTGTCAGCGGCAACATGTAGCTCCAAATGCGTCGTATCCAGTAGCAACGCGCGCCAGGATAAAACTAAAATCCAAAGACGATAGAGCAAAAAGAGTTGTACTGTTTTTGTAGTCTTGTTGTTGTAAGTTTGTCGTTCACAGCCAAGCGCCATGAGTGAAATAGAAGCTCTCGAACTTCACGCAATCATTGGATTTGCAGGTACGTTCAAATTATTTAACTCAAGACTTTTTGCTTATACAGCAATGATTTGTCTTGCAAGGTTTTAGACTTCTAGGCTGCACGGATTGGAAATGTTATAATGCTTAAGCTTACATTATGGAAACGAACGTTTTACAGGTGAAGTTCCAGGAGGCCTGTTGGTCAACAGCGACAGAGAGCATCTTATCTATCCACTTGGCAACAAAATCGTTGTGGAGGAAATAAAAGAGGAGAAAAAGGCGGCTTCAGGAGGTAGAGGATCCGCGACAAGAGTTAACGGTAAAAGCAAGAATACACCCGAAGATCGAAGGATGCGTCAGAGATTATTGTCAGGGCAAGGCGACAAAGGCCTGGCAGTTTCTTGTCTAGCAGTTTCCAAGAGTGGGAAGTATCTGGCATCTGGCGAAAAGACTCACATGGGATTTAAAGCCGATGTCATCGTGTGGGATTTTGAGAGGGGCACCATAAAACATACCCTGGATCCACTGCACAAAGTTAAAGTGGAAGCACTCGCGTTCTCTCCAAATGACAAATATTTAGTGTCCCTTGGAGGGCAGGATGATGGATGGTAAGTCAACTGTATTGAACGAGGTTGCATGTGATAGCAGAAATTATCATCAAGGCTAGTGGTTGTGTCGCCATACAGACAACAGAGACCTAATTGATAATTTTACTATCAGGGAAAACCTCATCTTTTATGAAGTGTGTAATTGTTCATTAATCAAAATTGTAACAAACTTCATGGCTCTGATCGGCTATCAGTAACCCCTGTTTTTGCCCAAATAGGATATTGCACACATTGCAAGTGTAATTAGACATTTTATTATATGGCTAGCTCTGTGAATGGGCAAGATGAATCAAATCCTGCACTGTGATTGGCTACCCGAGCGGGCAAGATGGAGCTATCTTGCCCGCTCGGGACTGTCCGTCGTGTCCCACAAGAAAAATTTCCCCGAAGCTTGTTCAGTCAAGATGGCTGGATATTGGCTCATTCTTTTTTTGCGAGTTTATGGACCTTGACTTCGTCTTGGTCCATAAACTCGCAAAAAAAAAGAACTTGGCCAATATCCAGCCATCTTGACCTCACAATTGGTCAATAACCCATATGTATATGGCATGCAAGTAATTGGACAGTATGTGTCATTTTGCATGGGCTGCATTTTGGACAGTTAAACATGCTAGTAAGAATAAGTTCTCTTTCTTGTGTATCTTGCTCAGAGACAAACTCAACTTTCATAAGTGTATGGTTATGGTAATTAGAGATGGTTCCAAAAAGCAATTTTGAGGAGGGTTTAAGCCATAGGCCTCTTTGTTGTAGTGGAGAGGGCATCTGCCCTGGTAGATGTTTGCTATTTGACGCATTTTGTAAGACCTAGAGTTTTATCAGCATGCTGAACTGCTAACTCTTTGATCATGAAACGATCAAAAATTTTTTGTAGCTCCATAGCTGTCAAATGAGTGATTCCAGAAAGTATCCATACTTAACCAAGGGAGATATCTTTATCTAAACCCTTCCTTAGCTTCAGAAAATTAATTCCAAAATCCTCAACCCCATCCCCCACGTCCTCCTTTGCCTTAAAGTATTCCAAACTGTTTTATCCCCCATGCTTTTGGAACTCTCTAATCATTCAAACCCCCCTTCCAGAATTCCTGCTTTTTCTTTACTATGATTTGAAGAGCCCTCTCTCAGTTTTTACATTGTTCAGTAATTGCTGTATTGGTGGCAGTACTGCAGAGGTTAGACCCTTCCAATAAGTTGTACTAAGGATGCCATGTCTGCAGATTTCACTGTGGTACATTGGTAAATATGTTTTATTGATGGCTTGGTTTTTCTTAAATTGGTTAGCTTTTACAAGGGTTTCATGAAGGGTAGGGCACTGGGCAAATTTCCAGGCTATGAGGCTGATTTTTCCTTCCTAGTTTGACCATCTGACTCAGGAATTTTTTTGTTAGAAAGAAGTTCAGTTCAAAAAGTTTTGCCTGACTCTAAAAACCAGTTGCCTTCCTGTTGAAAACGTTAATGAAACACCTGATTTACAGGGCTTGAAACTAACAGTTAGCACATAGCCAAAGACTAATAAGAAAGGGTTTGGTTATTTAGTTTTGTACCCCTGTGTACTAGCCACCTTGGTTAGGGGAAAACTTGAGAACAGTTTAACCCTAAATATGCAGCAGTGAATGAGCAGTTGCATAAACTTTCACGAAAAAGTCTAAATTACTATTCAGATCACCTAGGAGAGTCAATACAGAAGAGTCTTCAAAGAAAGATAGTGTCTGCAAGTGAATTTATGAAAGATCATATATTTGAACTGCGGAGAGGGATATGAAGACATGATTAATCATCGCAGTTAATATTATACACAACTTAGGCAGCTGTGAAATTTAAGCCTGAAAAAATTTCAATTCAAATTCAAGATTTTTTTTCAGTCTTTAATTTCACAGCTGCCTAAGTTATGTAGATAACTGTGATGATCAATAATTATGTCTTCATAAAGATGGCTTATGATGTCTTTTTTCTGAAAAGTGTAAAAACATATTTTATTTAGCTTTCCAATGATTAGTCACAGATAGTGTATTTTTGCTATTATTGTCTGCTGGACCAGAGCCCCTGCCTCCTCCCACCTTCTCACTGTTCCATTACCTGACTAGAGGAAGCTTATTTTGTCTAGAAGCATAACTCATTAGCAGTGACATCTTGATAACCACTAGGCCAATATGTAAAAGTTTATCTTGAGCCATGATTTGTAATAATCCTCACGGAATTCCCTTTTTCGTTGTGTGTAGTATTGTCGTGTGGGATGTCAAGACAGGCTTGGCTATTTGTGGAAGTACAGCCGGGGCTCCCAGTGCTGGTTGTACATTTGCAGTTGCTTATGCCAGCTTGAGTGATGAGATGTTTGTCACTGGTGGAGAGTAAGTAAAAAATATAATTTGTTTAATTTAGTACTTCATGAAACTTACTTGTAAATGTTAGAGACTTGAGTAACCTACATATTTGTATTTTCCTTGACTAAAAGCCTAAGAACAACTTTAACCCACATAATGTCTAAAAAGTACACATTTCAAGATAAGAAAAATGCAAAAGTAATGAGGTCAGAGCCTAATATTGAACTTGACAATCCCTTATTCACACCTGAAAGATACTGCTAGAGAAGTATGAAATGAAAAAAGTTACACCATAATGACAATCATATTAATTTTAGATACCAGACAATGACCACCTTTGTGGTTCTGACCCATTTATTTATCGAGTTATAGAAACATAAGTGGAAGCTTGGGAGAATGAGAAATACTTTGGGAACATGAGCCAATAGGTGAGCGTTTCCACACCTTTTTTTAGTTCTCCCAAACTTTCACAGGTGTTTCTATTAAACAATTAGATTATGAGCTCAAAATTTCTATCACGCATAGAAATCGAGAGTGAATAATCTAATTGTCTTAGTATAAATCTACTAGTCGTTCAAAACTTTATCGAAATCCTCTTCACAGACACTTCAGAAACGCCAAGAAGCACCCATCATTTTGTTAACCAGTGCACACCGCTACGCTACTCACTATCTATCACAGAATAGTTAGTGAGTAGTGTAGCTAATCAGACAATGGCATTTCTGATAGAAGGCTAATGGATTTATACTAAAACTCAATAGAAACACAGAGAAAATGTTTTTCATCTTTTTAAGAAAACAGCCCAACAAAAACTGTGAACTATGTGACTACTACAACTTTTGCATGTTTGTATTGAGTCATAGAAATATGATTATCATTTTTAACCAATTTCTTTGGGCTATTTTCTAAATTACTATGGTAACAGGCAGTTCAAACTGTTTGCTTACATAACGAATTTTGACAACACCAACACAAGACATTCAATAGTTTACAGAGGATGCATCAGTCAGGAAGAACACAAAGACTGACTAACTTAGGATGACCTAAATCTTCTGCCAAAGCCTAAATAGTCCCTAAACGTCCTGTGACACCTCATTAGCCTCTCCATCATGCCATCAGAATAATAATTTCTGACTGATTTGTGCATGACTCAATTGTTAGAAATTTCATCCCGTTTAAATATCAGCCACTGAATGTCTCTTAATTATGGCATGTATATCTTTTTTCCCATTGTACTTCCAGTAAGACTTTGAGGGTTTGGGAACTTGACGTAGAAAATCGCAAGATACGTCCTGTTGAAGTCTCTATGGGACAGTTAAAACGTGCAGTTAAATGTATTCAGGTAAGTGATATCATATTATTATATGTAAATTCTTGAAATGGAGATCAGTAGCTATCAGTGTATAGCATCGATATATAGTATATAGCATAGCAGAGACACCATCAACTGTGTTATAAAAGAAATGACTATGATGGCAAATTTACAATACTGTCATTGCATGGACTTAACTTGGGAATTCTTTTAATTTCTGAGCAGATGAGTAATGATGACTCAAAATTTTACTGTGGAACTACCACAGGGGACATTCTTGAGGTAAATTATTTTAGTATGGATAATATATAGTAAATAATTTGTAGATTTTGCACATTAGTATCTTGTTAGGTTTCTTTCTTTTTTTCTGTGCCTTTAAATAGTATGCAGACTCTAAAATTCAAAGTTCAAGTGACAAATGGGTTTTTCGCTACCATCAATCAAATGTTCAATGGCCCCTCCTAGCTTCCGACTTCTGCCAAGCACTGTTTTGTTGTCTGAACTGTGCTCAACGATTTGATTACCGTGCACTCTGCAGTAGTCAGAAGCTGGGAGGAGCTGCCGAACATTTGATTGATGGTAGCGAAAAACGCATTTGTCGGTTGAGCTTTGAATTTAAGAGTCCGCAAGTTATTGAAAGGCGCAGTAAGCGTTGACAGCATACTGAGCTTTTCCTGTTGGCAAGTAGTGGATGCAAATGTTTGTCTGTCTGCACAATTACTCTGACTGTAATATGTGACAAAATTAGCTTGAAATTATTTTGTAATCCCATACAACACCACTTCATTACTCATACTCTGTGCAATATCCTTTGCCTGGAAATGTTTTCAGATCAATTTGAAGAGTAAATTGATGACTAACTATGGCCCCAGTGACAATGAGCGTTTCAGCCTTGGAGTGCTGGCTATTCGTATTCTCATGGATGGGAATTTGTTGGTTGGTGCTGGTGATGGAACAGTTGCCATCATGAAAATTGTTAAAGGAAAATTCAAGAAAATTCAGTGAGTTCAGCTCTGTTTCTAGAATTAATTAATTAATTATATATCTGGAGTGCACGTTTGTCATAAAAATAATGAAAACCCAGTTGTAGCCTCTTTGGCTGAAAATAGAGTTGAGGTCAGCACACACGAGGGGGCTAGTCCCTGCAACTAGTCCCCAGAAGGGTTTACACAAAGGGACTGGTCCCAGGGATTTGTCCCACGAATAGTTCACACGAAGCATAATTTTTTGAGAAACAAGTTGCAGGCACTTGTCCCAATGAATTTTGTGGGACTAGTTGCAGGGACCAAATTTTAGTCCCTGCGACTGGATTTTGTGGTAAAAATAGTTAGTTCACACGACGGCACTTCGTGTGTTTCGACCTCTAAATACAAAAGTAAAACACAAAACATAGCATACATTGTGCACCAACAGCTGCCCTCACCTGCAAGATGATTATATACTTAGTAAAACTCAGTCTGATTCTCTGACACTGATCGTTATCATGAATTTTAGGTCTGTCCAAGTGGATGGTGGAATTACATCTATAGCCTTGCGAGGCCAAGGACATCAGGTTTGTAATGAAGTTAACTATGTTTATTTTTATGTTATTATATTGTTTCAAATGAAAAAATAACTACTACTGGCCACAGTTAACAGCTCTAGTCAACTGCTTTCTGGTGTAGTAGAAGATAACCCTGAACTGATGAGAGATAATACCGTCTTGTTTTACCAACAATAAAATCAGAAAGTTAAAGTTAGCGTTTTTATGGTAAAACAGATAGGCCTTCAATTGAAGAAATAGTAATTATATTTATAGCCCCCTAGCAGGCTAGAAAATTCAAACCAACTGAAAGTTGTCAAAATGTTTTAAACAATGTTGCTCTTAAAACTTTGGTGGAGCAAGTGATTGCCTATCGATCCAAGAATGATTCACTCAGGTACAGTCTGGGTGTGCAGGCATACGGTTTAACCCACTCCTCTGATTTGCAAGTCTGCAAAAGTGACATGCGTTAGTTAAATAAACTTTTTTAGGCTTCATTAAAAGTTTTATTTAAACTCCATATCTTACATTACACTACTTACAAGTTACAGTACATTAATTACAATGTAATGCTTGTTATTTACAACACGTTACAAATAACCTTTACAAGTTAGAATAAGTCCTCTACTAAATTATAGTCACTAGGCCTATTTCCAGAGCTTATTTGAATTAACTTTGACGTACTGTAATATTATTATTTTGCAGTTTTTCATAGGGACGAAAAACTCGCAGATGTACCTGTTCAGTTACAGTAATTTTGAAGAATATGACAGGATCAAGACCTGTCACTGTTCCCCAGTCAATGATGTCATATTCCCTTGGTAAGTCAACATTTAAACCCGTAGCATGCTTCAAGAAACTGACTGCTCTGGATGTAGAGGGCTGCAACCTTGAAACATATGCTTTTCTAGAGTAAACTGTTGTTGTTGAAACCTATTCCACACAAGTTTTGCCTTCAAGTTACTCTCAAGCATTTCTTTTAGCAACAATTTCGCATTAAATTTTGCGAGAAATTAAATGTACAACGTATTTGACCAGTCGCCACTGGCAATTTTTTAGGTTTAGCTGACAAAATACTACTTAAACCAACATGTAATTAAATTTCGTCTTGCCATCAACTCTGTGATCTTGGGCCACTCACGCCTGTATGTCCATCATGCAAACCTTACCAAATCATCCATTGTCTAACTTATAACTCAGTTGGTTTTAACTAGCCTGTGTATGTGTTTACAGTGGCAGTTCAGACCTGATTCTGACTTGTGCTAAGGCTGAGATCCGTATTTGGTCGACAAAGACGAACCAGGAGGTTGTACGCATCACAGTTCCTAACATCACATGTAACGCTATTGATATCATGCGTTCTGGAAACAGCATCATAAGTGGTAAGACTAACTTCATTGCTAAACCTTTGGGGTGAAATACTCCCTGGGACTTTTAGTTGGAGTGGTCCACCCAGTTCATCAAAAATCCTGGCTCTAAGATAGACAGAAATACGTCATTTTGTATGTTTCCGTTTGCAGATCTGTTCTCTTAAATCCATGCTCGTTTTGAGACCTGCCTGTTCGCGTATCTGAGTTTCAAATTGCGCTTTGTTGCTATGATTGAATGGGATTTCTTTGGTTTCATCTCCTTCCTTTTTCTTTGAAGGTGGAACGGCCCGATGAAGAAGAAAGATATGCGTACATGTGTGTTCGCTCATGTGTTTTCCTAGCTTCAGACCAGAAAGCTAACTCATTTTAAATTTCTGATTGAAACGGCGAAATCATTGACCCATTTTCTGACCAAAGCGGCTCAAAACCTAAGTGTTTTAAGCTGGCACAATATAGATTGAGATCAGTTGTTCAAAGTTATAATGTTACACTAAAAATACTTACTGTAAGAAAATGATTACTCTTGTGTAGTTGTAAAACTGGACGGGGTTAATTTTCTGCAATGATAGTAGACATAATAAGCCCAGACGTTGTGTGTTTTGTTACTTTTATCTTGTTCAGGTTGGGATGACGGCAAAATACGCGCATTTACACCAGAGAGCGGCAGGTTAATTTATCAGATAGAAAACGCCCACAAGAGTGGCGTCACAGCTATAGCGGCCGTTGGTGACGAGAAGCGTATCATCAGCGGGGGAGGGGAGGGTGAAGTACGTGTTTGGGAGGTGGGCGGCAGTGGGAAACAGAAAGGATCCATTACTGGAACACTGAAAGGAGCCATTAAAGAACATACAGGTAACAATTACAGAGATAACCACAACAAACAAAGCTAAACAACAACAGTTGTTTTTTTGTAAACATTTTATCCTATTAATCATGTCCTTAGGTTTTTCGTTTACCTGAAAATGTCAACACCCAAACCACAAGGGGTTCTATATTCGAAAATCTCTTCCATCGATGCAAACCTAAAACGAATTGCCTAGTTTTTTAAAAATTACTTTACTAGTGCTCTGAGGTTACAAAAGAGTTGTAACTGTGAGACAGGCGTTTAGGAGGCTTTGATCTCAAATTGAAAAAGTTCGGCTTGCAGACTTTTTCAAACTCTGCCCTTTGTTCTTGAAAAATTGCTCGAAACTAAGTGCAACATCTCCCTTTGACAATCTTCATCTTGGCATTTTGGGCGCATCTCGTATATGAACAAAGGTACTTACTCATATTCTCTTTGCTGTTTATGAGCTCTTTCTATTTGTGTACCATTTATCATGACTTGTTCAAACCAATGAAAGCAAAGATAGGGTTTTTGTTTTTGTGCCAATCAGGTACAGAACCGGGACCACACGTGACATGGCACAAAGGCTTGTAATTGCCTAAGGAGTCACTGCCTCGGACTGAAGTATCTCAGTTGTTCAGGAGTTCGTATCTTTCTGAGCTCAACAAACTGTCTTCCTTGCCCCTTGCTTCCTCTGGTTTTATCTCTGCCTCCTCCACAGGTTTTTCTTATTTTTTTTAGTGCAAGGGGCGATTGGGAGACTGGGAGTGAGCAAGAAGGTGCGAGCGTGAGCTGGTAGCGAGTGAGGAGCTCGAACGCAGGGAACCATTATTCCCTGCGCCCCTCCTCACTAGTTAATTATTATATCTTTCACTATCGCGAGGGCGGGCTGGGGACGAGGCAGGTTTTGTCCAATATTTTCGTCAAATACATATATATAACTCAAATTACTGGCTAACAGCTTTTCTTGATATTTTTCGTAGCTGCCGTGACATGCATAAAAGTTCGTCTCAACCGATGTCAACAGGTAACTTCAGTTTCCAATGATAACCACCGTTGATTTTTGATTTTGATGTAACAATGTAGACCCCTCTTGTGACTCACATTAATTTGATCTTTCTTCCTAGCTGGAGTGTGTATCAGCCAGTAAGGACGGCACATGTATTGTCTGGAACTTAGAGTAAGTATAAGTGTTGTCCTCTTTACTGAAACAGCTCTGAAATGTTCGTTTGTTTTTCATCGTAGACAATACAGTTAAGTCTGTCGGAAAAGGAATAAATAGGTTTGTTGCTTGTTGTGAAAATATTGATTTCCGTTTCATGGCGACTTTGAAAAATTTCTTCACGAAAACCTGACAAGAAACCTACCATTGAGCTGTTAGCTGTCTGAGCCAGTATATTTAGCTGATTGAACCGCTACTAAACGTACAAAATAACTTTTTTTTCCTGGAATAATCGACGTGAAAATGCCAAGTTCGACAAGAAAGAACGTAATAATATGTTTTGGACTTTGTGTGCGAGATACAGAGAAGGCGATTGGAATTCCTCGCTAAATACACATTTTTGTTTTTTACTTTTCTAGGGCAATGGGACGGAGCGCAATCGTATTTGCCACTACCATGTTCAAGGCGGTCTGCTACAGTCAAGATGAAAGCCAGATCATTACAGCTGGTACAGACCGCAAAGTAAGCCACGCTATACTCAGTGATTCCACCAATCTCTTCATGCAAAAACGTACAGTTTACTTACAAATCAGAATACTACGGAAACGAGACGCGAAGAATACGCATGAGTTACGCTAGAGTCGACAAGTACGAGTTCAGCCCTGGGCGGAGTCAGTTTGTTGTGTTCTTTTGCAAAAAAAAGCCTCTTTTCACCCAAGAATATAAATGGCAATAGCGTCAGGGAACTATTTAGGAAACAGACCTAATGCTGATGGGAGGTGGGGGGGGGGGATTGGGGGGGGGCACCGGTGATGGACTGGTATCTCAGGGGAGTAGGATTACTCCAAGTGAGTTTATGTTCCAGAAACTAGAGATTGCTCCTCCAGTCACTTGAAATCAAGTAGACTTTAAGAAGGAATCAACCTGAAGTCCGAGTAACAAGCGGACAACAACTTTGTACCGAGATTATTTACATCATATTGCAAACTTGTGTGACTGTTTTCAATGTCTTCTCAGAAGAAATCATTTTTAACAACACCGAATATCGATAACAAATTTTGAGAAGTTCATATAAGACACATGAAATTGCTGGTGATATGAAACTGATTATGAAATTTTACTTGTGTTTGCACAGTTCTTCTGAACTTTGAAATTTATTTTCTCGAGTTCCCATGTTAATTGTTTTCGGTGTTATTTCGGGCAACTATTTATATCTTTAACTTTAAGAAAATGTAAAAAGGACTGTAAAATACCTAAAATAATTCTGGTACAAGGCTTTTCTCGACTATAAACTGAAATTGCTCGATTTCCTATGAGATTTCGTCTTAACACTTAAATCTTATGCCAACAGATTGCGTACTGGGAAACTTTTGATGGATCTCAAATACGCGAATTGGAAGGATCAACGCGCGGCTCTATAGATGGAATGGACCTATCCCCTGACGGCTTACACTATGTCACTGGAGGAGATGACAAAGAAGTTGTGGTATGTGATGTTTTATTTCCTCCGATAAAGATGAAAAGCTTCAGTTGCGAGTAATTTTTTAATGTTTTCCTTAAAGTATGACTTTAATTTTGCAAGCAACATTTATGTAAACGTACTTGCAACGTACAATATTGAACCAATTGTACCAAGAATACGGTAGCTCGCAATACTTCCAAGAGTGGGATTCCAAGAGTGAGTATTCTTGTTATCTCTCACGATCGCTGCATGATTTCTGAATTGTCATGTCTTTGTTGTTTAGCTCAGGATATATATTTCCCCCTACTGGTACAATATTCCTTAGTTGAATTTCTATGTTCTTCGCACTTGTCTGTTTGATATTGTATTGTTATCGGAAGGAGAAATAGGATTTTTATAACAGTGACGTGTAAATGGAAACCCGCCATTGCTTTAATTACTCAATCAGGTAATAAACGGTTCGTTAGACGTTAGATATGGGTTTCTGTAGCATTTTAAACAGGCAATGCATTTCAGAGGGTTCAGTACGTGGAGAGGGCTGACCTTTACCCATTTTCCAGAGGCAACATATTGTCCTGTTTTGATGAAGTATCAACTCTTTACAACATTAGCTCTTGCTATATTGAAAACATCGCATCGGTTGAAAAATGCAGTATGTTTTAACTATGAAAGTAGGGACCCCCGAAACTCACGACTCTAAGAAAGACAAAGTAGCGACAGAAAAAGGCTGCTAAGGCCGAAAAGTAACGAGGGCCGCTACGTTCGGTATATTTTAGCCTCTTCCAGGCGTTGAGTTAGGGGAGAGGCTGGGTCTACTTTCTTTAATATGTAAATACAACCTTTCTTATTAGGTGTGGAAGTACAACGAGGGACAGAAAACGCATGTTGGAAAAGGTCACGCGGGGGGGATAGCAAGAGTGAAGATTTGTCCTCACCAAAAGTGGATTGTCTCCATAGGAACGGACGGAAGCATTCTGAGATGGAAATATCCCCACTAAAGATCCTTACTTGTTATTGTATAACTCTGCCATTACGTTTTGTATGAGACTTGAGACAGCTGAAGTGTATATAAGTTGCTAATGTATGCAACATTCGAGTCTTGAACTGTCATGTTTACCTTTTGTTAAGATCAGATGCTCAAAATAACACTGAGCTCTTTGTAATTATTCCCTCTTTTTTACGTTAAGGGTAGATTTGTCGGTGAATTAGGACTTCTCATTTTTTGGGTGTCAATTGTTGCAGATGCCTGTGTAATTTTTTGAACTACTTAATTTAAAGTATTATTCAAATGCGAGGTTCAGTATTATTCAAATGTGTGTACAGCTAGATCCTTTCTGCGCAAATTGACAATTTTTGCGAAGCACTGTTGCTATTTTGGCAAAACATTAACATTTGCTATGAACAAGACACGCAACTCTGCTTGTCGCAAAAATTTTGATTATTTTCTTACGGGCAGATGGAAGACACCATATTTTATGTAAAAACAGTGTGTTGTTGTAGTAATGCTCCCTCTTAGGTTTGCGGCGCATTTCATTAGCATAAATATGTATAGTTAAAAGGTCATTAAATATTGTAGCCTTGTTGAAAAGTCTCGTTTACAATTTTTCTTTCTTGAAATTTTTAGAAATTAATTCCTAGAAAAGAGATTATTAGATCTTCTTTTGTCTAGAGTGCGCACGCATATCAGGAGGTTAGCAGCTATTTCGATTTTGTACGTATTAACAAAACCGACCTTTTTACATTGACAAGAATTTATGACATGGAGCTTAAGAATTGAGATTAAAAAGCGCACAATTTGGCATTTATGAGAACAAATATTGCATAAACGATTGTCTGAAGGTAAATAGGGAATTCAGTCAATAATTATTAAAATATTTACAAAACCGGCGTAACCCGTCAGACATTGCTTCCTGTGTTAAATATATGTAAAAACTAAACTCGCTCGCAGATGTAGAAGATGCCGATTACAAATGAACCACATTTCATTAGCTTGTTGCCGTAAACTCTTTCATGACGTCCTTTATAAAGTGATTTATCCCACTTGTCTATGTTTTACATGTAACCGTTGTTTTTACACAACTGAAATGGAAATCAAAATAAAGTGGAGCAAAGAGATGAAAATCAGTCGCGCTTCCGAGGTGGTGAAGATTTTCATTGTGGAATTTACAAAGCACTGTCTTGGGCGATGAACCGGCGCCGCAGAATTCTTTCTCCAAATATCTATAACTTTGTTTTTAGGTTATCTTTTCGCTTTCGGATCAATCCTCACAAGCAGTGAGGTCAGGTTTAATTATAGGTGAGCGACCCATCGTTTTAGCGGGTTAGAATGAAACGAAATAATGTTTTGAGCTGGTTAAATGGCCTTAAACCAGGGGCCTTAAACATATTTCTTGTTTTGGCGGGCGTTTGGCAATTTGTATGACCTATTTTCTTTATAACATTTCAGTTTTCGTCAATTTATCTTCAGTTAGTTGACTGGATGGTTTACTTTTAATTTATCAGGTCGGATCTTGTTTTCATAATTGTTGCTGAGTTACCACTAAATAACCCCAAAACAGGTTCAACACATTGCAGTTAAATGAGCAGGCACTCCGCCGCTATACTGGGTAAAAAGTGGCAGCCAAATTTATGCGTAGGCGATTCCCGTTTCACAAGGTTTGAAACAGGAAAACATTTTTTTAACGGTCTGTTTGGCAGCTTGTTTGATCCCTTGAATTCTCCAACAGTATAGAAGCGGGTTTAGAGAAGAATTGAACAAAACTAGAGTTCCGCACCAGTAAAAGGCCGCCGTAACACGATCGTCCCAGCCTGTGTACTGACCGACGATCTTCAGACAAACGTAGGGAAGGTAACAGACAGAAAGAGACGCATACACATACAGAGTGCTATAGAAAGACCTTCTGTACGTCACCATGTTAAAGCAAGAGTCATCTACACTTCTTTGATGCTCAATTGATTGTAGATTACGTTTAGTGCAGTGAAAAACTTGCCTTGTGCTTTGCTTGCGTATCGCACTGTACACCAGAATGCAACATACAGAACTAACGAGCGCACATAGAAAGATTCCACCGTAATTTGCCCCCAAATAAAGAGGATAATACCAGACGTATGCTGATGACATGACCGCGCTTAAAATGTGTGAAAATATAAGAGTCAAAGATACTCTTCTGAGTGTCACAGTTTCTCTGTATCTGAATTTCAAACGCAGTGCGAGGAGGCGATCCACACTGATGGCTGTCATTGTCAGTAGTGAGACTGCACATAAAAACACCGATAAAACGTTGTGAAGAGCGTGGATTGAGCCGTGAGAATTGCTTGAATCGCCGTGTGAGTTCATCTCGGTTAAAAGATATGCCAGGTACAACGGATGTCCAATGAGGCCAACACCAAGATCAGACAGAGCTAAGCTTAAGTACAAAGCTTTAGATGGAGCGTGAAGTGAAGAATTCTTTCGCAGCGAAATAGCGATCACGATGTTTCCAAACGTGGCTGTAAATGAGAGCAGGACATTAAGAACGGAATTCCCTATATATGATACCAAGAGAACGTGGGATAACTTTGGAGCAGTTGAAGAGTTGAGGAAGCTCTGCTCTGTCATGTTGTAGGAACAAATTAGCTCTCTTTTATCGCCAGAAATCAACAGTGAGATTTTGGCGCGACGGAGTCACAAGCCGGCCGGTAAAATCGGAACAAACATTTCAACGTGGCTAGCTGACTGCTAGATTCATCTGGCGAAAAACTGATGAAAGGATATACGACTTTGAATTCAAGGAAGTGAAGTGATCACGTGCTACAGATCACTGAAACAAAAGGAAAATGAGTCATTTTAGTTGTAATTTAAACAAGAAAAGAAAAACAAGATACAAATAACAGCGCCGATCTTACCGATAACGCACCATGTTTTGTAATTTTTACCAAACTCAAACAAACCGTACTTGTATTTGCGGATTATGCTGTATTCCTCTCTGAATATTTCTTGGTTCCCTAACTTGGGAACAGCTGAATGCTTTTGACTGTTTTATTGATCTGGTTTTTTACGTTAATCTGTGTTTATTCTAAACTGTCACGCTAACCAACTGAGTAGAGACAATTTCTATTCATTTGGCCAATCAGGTTGCAAGATCTCGTCAGTAATTGTCGATCAGCATTTATATACGCAGTTAGATGACTTGACTCATGTTTTGTCTGACAAAAATGAGACGCGTGGATTGTTCAGAGTGATGAAAATACTGAAAAAAAAAGTTTCCAAACAACACGCAATCGTGCAATCCGTCTTAAGATGTATTAAGTTTTATTGCAAGTGTTCAGTTGGCAGAAAAATGCTTACGTATAGTTTTAAAAAATTATAAGCAAGAAGTACGCCCTAATGGAAAGGCTCATGTTTTGAAACAGGATACCGCCATTGCCATTAGCACACATACATATATGGCTTTGTACAGATTCTTTCTCCGGATTTATCACTAGTTTAGCGTGAGCAATTGATTCAGTTTTAATTCTACAGGAAGCGAAAAATAGTCGATAGATCCGAGAAGCTCAGAAGCTCTCCACTCTGTTGTAAATGTGCTCGAGAAAGTCTTGCAAATTGACACCCAACATAAAGCTTTTATTTGGGAATGAATGATTAACAACCGTTACAGAACAAACTCTTCTTTCTGGGGAAAAGGGAGACACACATGCTGTATTTTCAAGCCGTTCAGTAAACAGGTGTTGAACCAAGTTTACCGGTAAAACATCTTGAAAAATTTGGCCTAACGTGTCCATGTCCCCGGTCAAAATGAATCTTCGACATTCTCGAACCCAGAGCTATTCGTTTTTGCGTGCAGAAAGCTGGGGTCGAGAATGAATCTTTCCCCATCGAAACACCCAATCCAGATTATTTGTTTGGGAAACTATTTTAATACAACAGCACAACAATGAAAATGAAAAGACCACCGCGATAGTAACGACGTACAGCTTCCGTTCGAAAGTACACCTGTCATTGGTCGAGTGATGCACAAACGAGTGACGAATCGCAACCACCAGCAAAGATGGGTCGGAGAGTAGGGTGGGTGAGATGTGGAATTGACTGTTCAAAAAGGCGCTCAAGAAAATTAAGGCCTGGCTTTGAGACTTTAAAGTGAGGGGGTGGTCTAATTTTTTAAGCATTTTAAAAAACGCCAGAAAACTGATGATAATGATAGACAATCCTTATTTGCGAATGTCTTTGTTTTTTTCTCTTAAATTATGACTGAAAGACTGTGTGGTTTTTGTATGATTCTGTTCAGACTAAACACTGATTTTTCCAAACCGACATGGAAATTCATGATTATTCTTTAAAAGGGGGTTGTTAGAGGTATTGTAGCCACCGATATTCCACGATCTGAATACACCACCATTTAAGAGTTGATAGCCTGTATATAAAAGTAAATCAAAAAATATAATGCATAGATAATATAATGAAGGAACAGATGACACCAAATCGTTTGCTCGCCTCTCCAGCTAGTACCCTGAATAAAATTTGAAACTTCCGTTGTTCGACCTTCGGGCTACGTATCCAGCACAAATCTTAACTTCGAGATTTCACCGTCGCTCTATACTGCAATCGTGCAAGATTGTTGCCATAAGGTTTTAAGCAAAATTTTCAAAAAGAATTTGAGTTTAAGTTTTGGTACGAAAAAATTTGCATAGCGACAGATTTGGTATATTATCAAAATTAAACTGTCACACCTATTTTATATATAACAGGCGGTTCATTTAACCCCTTTTTTAATCCTTCGATGACAATAATTAAACTGGAATTGCAAAGACGAAAAACTCCCGAAGGCAGCACAGTTTGTGTGACCGTGAACAACTGAAGTTCAAAATGTCTTTCCAGCGGAGAACTTTCAGGTCTATCAGCTTTTACAAATGATACGAAGATTCAGTTTGCACAGTATACTCACGCTGAAAGTTGACTCCTCACCCGTCTTCAGGTATATGTCAGTAGCTTTTTTCTTAAGTATTTGAGGACCTTTCAGTTTCATCAGACATCAGCAAAATGGCAGGTGTCGCAACCCAATCTTATAAACACTTCTACCTCATATAACCATGCGGCCTCCCGTTGGCAAACGTTCAAAGAATTAATGTTTTTGTATGCCTATTCGGCTGGTGATTTTAATGACAAAAGCTGAAAAGACTGCCTATTGGTCCCAGTTTATTTCACGTCAACTAAATAACAGCTTCCTCATAAACTCATTTCCACAATTCTCCAGTAAGCTTTTTAATTGCTCCGTATTACACACAAGACAGTCAGGACGCTTGCTTTGTTTTGCTGGCGCCAAACTGTCATTGATAAGTGTCAAAACAGGGGAATACCTATCGGGTTATGTCATGTTAAGAATTGAATAGACATGAAAAAACATAAGTGAATATATAGTACTAATTAACTGATGACAAGTGTTAAATGGCCTGAGATTTGAACCGACCATTGAAACATGACCTGACATCAGTTCTAACTAACATTGTCATCCTGCGTTTAAAACTGTTATTAAACCGAACGAATTGAACGACACATAAACATTTTATTAGACGAAAGATTAAAAAAAATTATAGCAGATTACCAGTTCCCCTAATGTTGCCCAGTTGCTAGTTGTGCCTTAGTAGGCTTTGATCCGTGATCACTGCTAAGCGGATTTGGTTTTTAACTATTTTTAGAAAAACAACTGGGAAAACAATTACGAAATCAATTACAAATCTTGCTCCCTAATGTTCCTCCGTTTTTTATTGTTAATTTGCAATTTTGGACACACATGAACTGTAGAAAACTTACCTGAAAAAAAAAAATGATGCCGGCGTGATTGTTCACTGCTTTTTGATCCACATTTCACATTTGTGGCCAGCGACAACAGGTCTTCGTGATTTGTGCGCTAAATGGGAACACCTTTTTAATTTTCAGGTGCAGTTAGGCCAATTACACTGAGAAGTTTTGACACCGCGGCGAAATTGTTTATTAACGATTTCCTTCGTCATTATGACTATTTTAATAGGCGATTGCATTATGGCCTAACTTGGGCAATTTTTATTTAAACCCCACTGTCGCGGTTTAATACTTGAAACAAGACGGGAGAAACTAAATGAATTCTGGTAGTTGTGGTCAAAGAAAGAAACCGTGAATGTTTGTTATTACTGCCGAACAAGTGTGACGAGTTCATTTGAAAACAGGAAGTATAATTAAATTATTTAAGGCTGGAAATGAAACGTTTAATACTTAAATAGGTTTATTTTAAAAAAGTAAAAAACTCGAGCAAGAAAATTGCTTTCCAATTCGTGTACTAGTTACAAATTTCGTTCAGTTTTCGATGTCAACCCATATTAAAGGATGGTCAGTAGTCACATTACAATTGAGTTACTCATTCCTTGTTTTCAGTTTCCACATTACTAGTCAGCTCAGAGTGTCACTCTTGCTAGCCTCCCGAGTTCGCTGCCAAACCACTAATGTGACAGCCATTAGAGTGCGTTACAGTTTCACCGAAAGCTCTGGTGACGTGTCTTGAATGCTATTCAAGGAATGATATTAATATCGGCTTTGCTGAAGTGAAGTCAAGAGAAAACGGTTCTGAACTTGTCTCACATCATGACACCTCAAGCCATTGTTATCAAAGCTCTCTTCATATTATCACTTGTTTCCCTTGGTATGTATTGTTACGACTTATTATTTAATTTATTTCAAATCGATGACAAGTATTAAAGTTTCTTCCTTAGGCCCAGTTCAGACGTCGTGCTTCTGCCGTGTCGAACTAAATTCAGGAATTAAGTTCGACAAAAGCACGGCAGAAGCACGGCGTCTGAATCAAACTTTTGAATTAAGTTCGGCAAGCAATTAAGTTCGACAAGCTCCTGCCGTGCTACACGACTCTGGCACGGCAGCGATTCAAACGTCGTGCTTCTGTCGCGCCAAACTAAATTCATAAATTATGTCAATGTGTTTTGGCGAGATTTCGTTCCCTCGGGGAGTTAGGAGGAGAATTGTTACGAGGCTTCAGTAAACCCTGGATTTGATTCGACTCTGGCACGACGTCTGAATCAGAGTTGATTTCCTGCCGTGCTACAGTCGAACCAAATTGCAATTTAGTTCGGCACGGCAGAAGCACGACGTCTGAACTGGGCCTTAGGCTACCGCATTCGCAGTTAAATTCCGAGCCTTCGGGTCCAAAATCTACCGTATTAATTGTTTAATAAACGTATTGCCACGAGATGGTTTAAAATTCAAAACACATTCTCGGGTTCAAAGTTGGTATCATTGTTCACTTTTTTCATTTTCCAAAGTCACGAGATTCAGTTTAAATTTGGCAATATTGATGATCTTGTAAAATTCAACTGATTTTCCACAGAATGGCGCATTTTCTATCATACAAAAAGTAGTTTCGGCTCGAGCGACTATTTTCAACATTTAATTATTGAGGGCCTTCATACAGTCGAACCTCCGGTTGCGACCACCTCTCATAAGCGTCCACCTCTCCTCAGCGACCAGTTTTCCAAAATACTAAAAGTTTCCAAGTCAAATCAATATATTTGAAACCTCTTGTAAGCGACCACCTCTCATAAGCGATGGCGACCTCTTTTAGAGCTAAAAGTTTGAAATTTTCTTTTGATTTTAACCTCCTGTAAGCGACCACTTGGATAATAAGGTGTTATAACATTATCACATTCCTGCCGGGTAGTACAAGGGACGGAAATTTCTCAATGGGAAGTATCGGAGTTTTTCTCGACACTGACTTTTCACAAGAATATAACAGTTAAAACATCGGGTATGTCTCTGCAATTACCATATGGTAATGAGGTAAAATTCTGACCCAATATGGTCTAAGCTCTCTTTAGCGACCACCTTCCGTAAGCGCTTACGGGAGGTTCGACTGTATAACAGAATTCGCACAAGCGCGCTCTACCGTGTGAGTTCAACGTTGATTGAAATACAAGTTCAGTGTATTCAAAAACAACTCCTTCATAATGTGTCTATATCTCAAGAAGCTACACTAGCTTTTGTAATATCAGGAAATTAGCATACAAGAAAAACAACTGAATCAGTTTTTGTGTTAGTTCTTTCACGCATCAGGACTCTTCTCTGGATTAGCCGGAGCCGTGACTTCACCGTGATGGCCCGTCACATGGCTCTTTCACACTCGTAACCCAAAGGCGCTATAATTTCACGTCTCTTGACTGTCTGAAAATGACTTTACAAAGCCGAACTCTTTTATTTTGGTGGACAAACGTTTGCGAAAGATTTGCATAGAGTTAAGAAAAACAAGAAGGGGTGGAAATCCTGTACTTGAAGTGGTTGCTTATGGATGAAATAACAAGTCATCGCTGCAAACACTAATTCAAATATTTTAGATAACATTTTGCCATCTTGCTCAATGTTCTACCTGATATTGCTGTATTTCAGATTCTTGTGTTTGATATTGTGGGTGTGGGTAACCGGAGAGAGAAGGAGTCACGAACATTTCAAGGGTGGTTTTATCGTTAGTAAAAAATAATGATAAAACAAAATATAATAAAAAATATGAATTCAATCAGGGACTTTGAAATGAAGGATCCTGATGACAATCATCTACAGAGAAACTGTCTTCTTCTGATCCCAGATTCCTTCAAGGGAAATTATGCAGAGTAAACGAAAATGAAACATACGTTTGGAACGTCACTGTAGCCTATTTGTTTGATGTTTTGCCGCTTAGAGAATAAATAGGGAATATTGATCGTATGCATGTTACATGACGGTTATTAGACTGGGCGAGTTTTTCTGTATTTCACGTAAAACGTCTGTTCCAAAACGGCACTTATTTTAAATCATTTTCATCAGGTTTTCTTTATAATTATCTTTTCACAGGTCAAGCCTTACGTTGTTACTCATGTGTTAACTTGTACAAGAATGTAGAGTGCAGCGCCAACAATCCAGTACACTGCGGTAGTTCCAGTGATAGATGCGCCGTAGCAAGTTTTTCCTACAAAACAAACGAGACAAGGTTTGGACAAGTTGAGACGTTTTATCGCGAATGTACAACTGCTGCTTCGTGTGAAACCGCCACATCTCCGTGCAGAGATAACAACGAGGCGACCTGCGAATACAAGTGCTGCGCTGAAGATCTGTGCAACAACAGCGCTCGCTCTTTCATTTTCATTACAAACCTGGTTACCCTTGCTTGCTTTGTTTTCCTTTTGAATTGCTGAGACTGGTAAAAACATATCTTTCCTACCTGTACGTGTGACATCTTAGGCTTTTACAAATTATTTCTAACAACCTCAGTAGTCATTAACACATTTGGCGCCACCTTAAAAACTTTAATGCCATGCATAAACCTCAATACATTTTTTGAAAAGAAAATCGGCTGAACAATGATGAACCTTGTATCCTTAATCTTAACTAGCTGTAATAATAATTTTAATGTAAAGACCAGAGGTAAAAAGTGAAGTAAGTTAGGTTGTAAATCTTACCTCACATTTGCAAAACGTCTATCAGGAAACGCAAGGAAACTTAAGGCACTAAAGAAAAGACGCAATAAAAACTGTGTCACTTACATATTGGATGACGGAGCCAATGGTATAAGACCATAACGACTGGTGTCTTTCTCAGTGAGATATAAGTCATATAATGCCGTTACGCAACACGCGCACGTTTTTTTAGTATAGTACATGGCGACATGTACACGCTGAAAAATAACAGTAAAACCATGAGCATACCTCTTGCACTTGTCCCTCGCACCCCCACCAAAATATAAAAGCTCTCCACGCCTCCACGACTGTACTTCATTTCCAAGAGCATGTCAGTTCACCCCCTTTTGTGAGTTTACACTGAGCATGCAAGAAAATATGGTTGTCCTAAATAGGTGCTCCAGCTTGCAGAATTAAGTCATCCCAATCAGAACTGCAAAAAGTATTATGAACCACGGAAAAACTTGAGACTGATTAAATGGTTTGAGAACTATATTATCAATTACAGAGGGGATATTACGTGGCCGCATGGAAATGCGAAATTTCTCTTCGAGTGTTGAAAAATATTTCACGAGCGAGCGTAGCGTGCGAAACAAGGGACAACCGGAAATACATCTGTGTTAGCTTGTGTTCGCAGGCTTGTGAGTGCAGCTAACGAGTAAAATATTTTTCAAAATGAGAAGATTACTGAAGCATCGATTTAAAAAATAAAAATAATTGCACTAAAATTATTGTCACTTTGCGCTATATATTGACGCGCTAAAGGACTCTGTTTAGTGGTATGGGAACGAATTACGTGCAAGTACAGTTTCGAATCTATCCCCGAGTATAGTGGGGACAGAAATACTGCCCTAGAAAACTGCGCATGTGCACTACCCACACTTCAATGCGAGGTGCCTCGGCTAATGTCACAATGGTGGACGAAAAGAGTTTGGCCAAGTAGATTTCCTGTACTTTTTATTTCATTTACGTTTAACGATCCTTTACCTCGCCGTTTGATTCTGAAACTTTCGATGCAATAAGGGCTCATCGCCGTGTTTCCCGGTACGGGATTTTGGGACGCAATTGGCCGCATAGCTAGTAAACACATCAAGGTAGTAACGGGGACTCGCTCTTCGAAAAGTCGTCCCAAGATTTCAAACTGCAAAGACGAAGAAGAAAGTATGAATGCGACAGAAAATGAAAGTGATCAGGAGGAAATGGACACGAAAGAAGGTATGTCGTATAACGGTGGTTTATACCTCGCCCGGACTTCCACAATGTTTGAATTGTGCGCATTAAGGAAGCTAGAGTAGCTTGTTACTTATAGGATTTTCAAATGGCCTTGCACACGCGTTTGATTTGATTTTTTTCTCGTTAGATGCCGGTGGCGATTCTACCGTACCAAATGGACTTTCTTCTCCAAGCGAACCACAGGATGTAGTGATGGAGGAGGACACTGCGAGACCTGAGGGCTTTATTCGTTTTACCGTGCAGAATTTCAGCAAACTCGATAAAGCAACCTTGAGTGACCCCATATACGTGAGGAATTTACCATGGTAAGAATATCAAGTTGATACAAGTTGTCAAAAAAACTAGGGAATTGTTGACCAGATTATAACGTGGGTGTTTTATATTGGTTAAAATCACTTTAAATTGAAGAATGTGAAAAATCCCGTCCTGGGAAGAACGTAAAGTTTCCCCCGCAATCTGTGAAGTTTATGAATTATTCATTCAACCGTTAATTTTGTTATTTTATCGTGTTGCCAATCTGATCATTATTTTTAGCTCTGTTTACAACGACATCAATGCTTTCATGTCTGTAATTTACGTACAGACTTTCGTTTAAATTGATCTAGCTTACACTGAACTCCGAAAATAACAGGAGATTCATTTACATGTACTGTACTGTCAACATGAAAAACATCTTCCTCAATGTAATTAACCTAATTAGTTTTAAGATGCACTGAGGTTGTTTATTTGCCACCTGCATTCTATGTTTGCAGATTCAGTAGCTGGAAGTAAAATTGTTGTTATGAAAATATTAGCTTTCTTAGCCAACATATTGCCCTCACTTGTTGAGAGCAGAGAATATCTTAAGTTTTTGTTTCTCTATTGATCCTTGCATGGTGACCTATTGTTGTTTGTATAGGTAATCGTATGGTTTCGAGTTCAATTTGGAATTAATTTTCACGAGTGAGTTTTTCAAAAAGCTGAAATTGCACGAGCCGCTTCGGCGAGTGTAATTTCAGCTTTTTGGAAAACTCACAAGTGCAAATTAACTCCATATTGAACAAGAAAAACCATCTGATTACTTATTAATAATCTAAACATGAAAAAATTGGTGGGAGGAAGTGCCGGAAGATCTTTCTTGATGCCATTCTTTTCTCATTTGAGAAAACCTTTTTCAAAGTTTCAGCACAAAATTTTCGTGATCATTTTACTTAATATCATTTTCTTAGAAAAGTTCCTATTGTCTTTCAGTCAATCATAATTCAGAATTTCGATGTGTAATTTGCACTGGTGTTACACTTTTTGCACTGATGTTATACTTTTTGCACTGGTGTTACACTTGAACTGCACTGCTCTTAGCCAATCAGAATCAAGTAATTTTTTTATGTGTATTATTATGGTAAATAATGTATGCAGCTTTGTTTACATTTAGAATGATTTGAAATTTTGTAGTTGGGATAGTTACTTAACACTCACGTCCTTAACTAATTGTATTTCATAAATAAGGATTTTAAATTCATAGTTTTCAATCTCCCAGAACCTTTTGTAAACTGTTTCATTTTTTTGTGTGAAAGAGGAAAGAGGAGAAGGGGCTCGGACGGGGAAGACTGTCTAATTTCAGTTTTAGTTTACACGACTTACGTGATAACTATCTTTAACTTTTGTGATAAAATATACTTGTGAGTCAAATTGAGACCATGAAAATAGCACAAAAATATCTTTTAAGTGTGGGTAATTACTGCCAAGGAGCTTTCGACACCAGGCTCTGGTTGTTAATGCTGTCCACCAGATAAATCTCTATCCAGTAAATAACACAGCTGGTTTTGCTAACCCTTAATCTCAGTTTGGGCCCTTAATTCAGCTCATGTGACTGGGTCGTGTTTTCACCCCTTTGAACAATGAGTTCCCAATGGACAGCTGCAAAGTTTAGCCTTTAGGTGTTTCTCTTACAAATATTTTTGCTATTGTTGGTATTGGCTGAAGTGGAATGCAGGAAAAGTCTATAAAGCAAGGAGAACTATCTATAAAACTTCTTACTTTACTTCTAAGTTGCATGTAAGTTCTAACTAACAATCATACTTTATTTAAGTGACAACCTACCATGCCAGAGAATGAAGAAATGATTTGAAAGCAAATAAACATCCACCAATCAAAACCCAAGGATACAACTCTTTGAGCCAGTTAAAGAAAACCTTGCTTTCTGTCATGTCCACTGAGATAATAATGTTGACAACTGTCTGTCAAGCCCTAAACCTCAGAGTTTGCATTTATTTGAAAGGCACAATAAAGCAAGAGCAAATTTCTGTGGCTTTTTGAGTCACATAAACTGCCTGAATTTCTTAGATCAGACGTGTCAATATGCATTGACTGTATTTTTGTGTTCTAGGCGTATCATGTGTATGCCAAGGTACTCCAATCACGAGAAAGTCAAAAGTGTTGGATTCTTTTTGCAGTGCAATCCAGAAGCAGAATCATTGTAAGTGTGCTACATGTTTCAGTTGAAGGGGTGCATGGAATAAACCCCGAAGTGACTTTTGAAAAGTTTTGAGTTAGCTATGATTGAAATACCTCCCAACAATTTTTAGTGCCGAGTGCACTATTGGGATGGTTATGGGAGCTGCCTGCCGCTAAGGAACTAAGGCGCTATGGTGCTATGGTGCTATGGTGCTATGGCGCTATGGCACTATGGTCCTATGGCCCTATGGCGCTAAGGTGTAAACTTTAATGTTTGTTTAATTAATTAATTTCAATTAATTAATTAGCCTAGAGACAAGGAAGTCGTGGGGGTAAAGTGGGAAAGGTACATGTGTACTCTACGTAAAACACATTCTATCGCTGTCACTTCACTTTGAACATCGCAAAGCTATATATTTGTTTCAGGTAACTTCTTGCTCTCCTTGTGGTACCATTCTTCTTAGAACAAAACTAATTTGCCCTAAACGCATGCGTAGATTAGTTAGCGCTCGTGACTTCTATATCAGGTGAGGGATACATTGCATACGGAATCACGCACAAATGTTGAGTGGTTTTCCTTATGGTAGAGCTCAACATGTAAGACGCATGCGTTCTAGCATCGTTAGTGTTATACACTATCTTTCCACGCGGTATTTTATATATCATGTCATGTGACCAAGGACAGCAGTTATTTTTCAGGTAGCGCCATTTGTCCCTTTTTATTGAAAAAGTGAAATGTTTCTGTGGCTGCGTAACTTTTAGAATTGCACACAGGTCGGTTCAACAAATATCTGCTGTTTTCAATTTACAATAGTGTGCTTGTCAGGGTTCAAATGTATTGCTTCTCCTCAGCAGCTTGTTTATTTCTTGCCTTAATTGTGTCTGTAAGAGAGACCAAAAAGTTCCCAAGTTAGTGGCTTTAATACTCCGCAAATTGTAAATTTGTAACAAAAAAAACCAGGAAAATGCTCAAATATTGCTGCAGACGCCGTGGCACCTAATGAAAGCGCAAATTAATTTAATCAGTCTTTGAGGAGACTCATTCATATCGGCCAAGTAGTGCTGTTTATCCTCAATACTTTTCGTTGAAATGCTTCTCAGCCATCAATATCGTTGTGTGTTAATTTTGAATTGTTTTATTGTTAACAACAAAGGTGGCAACAGAAAAAGAAAGTGGTATTTCTGGACTATCTGATAATTAAATTAGTTCTTGTTCATCAGTAAAAATTTGCAGTTTTTAGTAAAACAACATTTCTGTTCTGTTTCTTCATCACTACATCAGATATTTAACTTTCTTTCATTTATCTCCAAAAAACAAGGACATCTTCCGTATGTTTTGGAGAAAACAAGGATTTCATATTACATGCCTTTGCGAGGAAAACAAAAGTATCAAGTTACAAAGTTGGTGTGAAGAGCTAAATTGTCATGTTTGCTGCTTCAGCGTATTATTGAATTTAAAATGAACGAAAATCAACATAAAACACCAGTAGTAATTAATTTGTGCGTAATTTTTGGACCTTGAATGAAAACACAACCTTGAAACATACACACTGCAAAGGGGAAAAGCTGTAGCAGACTACCAAGGTAGACACAAACCAGAAGTGAACCGAGCAGGGGTGAGTATTTATGGGACTACTGTACCAGAGCTATCAATTGCGCTCTGCACTATCTGAGATTGTCTCACTAGTTTCACAATTTACTCTGGTATTTATTATTACTAGTAATACAAACTAGTTCTTTTAAGACAATAATGAAAACCAAACTAAAATGTGAAAATTGGTGGGAGGTATTTCAATCCTAGCTAACTCAAAGTTTTGTAAAAGTCGCTTAGGGCTTTATTCCCTGCACTCCTTCAGTTGAGTTACTTCTTTATATCAGAGTTTCAATCCAATTCCACTCATTCTCTACCAGCATTTGCTTCTTTCTTAGTTCTGAGAATTTGTTGGTATACAAGGACCTAGTTGACAATTTGACAATTAAATGTTGATCACTCGTGAGAATTCAGTTCACTCATCTCTGTTTATAGATCATGGTCTTGCCAAGCTTCAGCAAGGTTGTCACTCTTAAGTCAGCAGGAAGGTGGTGAAGACTTCACAAGAAGTGAGTCCTAGATTGATAGAGGAAGGATACTCCATACATATAATGTAAATGTAGCTGATAAGCTTAAAGTGCCCTTCAGAAAGGTACCCCTATTGATATGATCTGAGTTATAAATTTAAGACTATATTTGTTATTGGAGAAATTAGAAGGGAATTCTTTTGTGAAGGATCTTGTATGTCAGTTACTTTATTAATCTTCAGAAACATCTTTAATACTGCTCAGCAGAGCCCCAAACAGAACGCAGTTACATTTACATGTACATGTATACACAGGTATCGTGAGATACAGATTGGCTGTAGAGAGATTTTGTAGAGAGTAAAGAAAATGAATCATCATTTGTTTAATTTCTCTTTCTTCTTTTATAGAAATATCCCATCTCTTCTTTGCTAAGGAGAATGACTGGGGATTCAGTCACTTTGTACCTTGGAGTGTAAGTCAGTTTGATTCATTCTGAGTTAATTTTAAAACACAAGGATACAGTTATTGAAAGGTTGGAAAATGCAATTGAGAAGATGAATCAATATTCAGGGGATAAGTGTTTACTAAACAAATTACACTATCCACTTGGGAGTGATTTGTTTGACCAGTGGATGACACGATTCACCTTTAAATGACTGGGCCAGCTGTTAACAAATTGTTAGAATTGCAAATCTGTTTTGATTAAGTTCAGTAGACAGGCATCTTTCTATATATAGCTATAATCTGTCTGTTGCTTGAGACACCTCTGAGGTGGGACTTAAAATCCGTTCTCATGATATAGCCCTACAGATGTCTGTGTGGTGTCAGGGATTTGCACACAGTGAACAACCACCCAGAAACACAGTATGGATAAACTGTATAAGGCTATTTTGTCCATTTTAGTTTGATTCCAATGTGAGACCTCTCAGATTAGTGGTAGATTGTGCATGCTAGCCTGCAGAGCAGGTGAGATTTTTTCGAGCGAGCGCTCACATCGTAAAAGGTTTAGCCGCCATCTTGAATTTTTCATGCAGTGGAAGACTGGGGAGAGAAAGAAAGTTTTACGAAGGGGGTGAATGATAGGCAAGAGGAAGGATAGGGGAGGGGTGGAACGAAGAAAATCTCGCCTGCCCGAGGTCATTGTTCTTTTAGGAAACTCCGTTCGCCCACGAACGGAGTTTCTGATTGGTGTGGCGTGATCCTGCCTGTCAATTGTCTGTCAGTCAGTTTCGTTTCGTTCGTGCGGGTAAGAAACATGGCAAACTCTGTCGAAAGTGATGTTGTTAGTTTTGATTCCGCTCTCGAGGAATCTCTCAAGCGTTTATGTGAACTTGGAATGTCTCGCGAATTACGAACGGAGCAAAAGGACGCAATTTCCACACTGGTATCCGGAAAAGATCTGTTGGCAGTGCTACCCACTGGCTTTGGGAAAAGCTTAATATTTACGTAAAATGGGGTTGACTAGCCTACACGACTTCTACGGTTCGTGACATTTGCACATTTGCCGTTCTCTGTTCGGTCACTCGACCTTTCTTGTCGCTTCACTCGTGTTCGTGAAGGGCACTTCATGTTGTGTAATAAGGAAGAATTTTAAGCGAAGTTGAGCCGTTAGATCGTGCTATGGCAAATTTTTATAAGTCATAGGTCTGCATGGTTTGCACTGTTATCTGCATGTCGACTCGTTGAGTTTGACACCTCTGTAATTTGCCATATGTTTATGCATTGTTTAGACTCATTTCTATTGCAAGATATGCTTTTAAGTCTCCATGAATTTGCTTTTGAGGGACAAAATATGAAATTTACCGTGAACATGTTGCTTACTTGCATTCTATATTGTGACACCGGGCCCGGCTGTGACTAGAACTGTTTACAAGCACAGTAGGAAGATCCTTATCACGGATATCATATTTGTTCTCGTACGATTTCCTTCGGAGACGCTGTAGCTTTACTTTGAGAAAGCTATCCGTTTCTCTAGAGACATTCTTATGTTTCTTGCAGCTATCTGATGGAGCTTATGTTTCTCTTGCTCGATGTATAGGTTTATTCCTCCTTTGGTTGTTCTGGCACCACATGATTCAAATGTAGCTGTTTACGTGCAAGTCCTGTTAACTGTTCTGCGTGTTTTATATGCCATTGTTCGGCTTAGTTCAGGCAAGACCATGGTTTCGATCCTCCATGTGGATCTCATCAGTTGCCGGTATTTCTAAAATACTCTGTACGTCTGAAGTCGCTAGCGCAACAGGTACCTCTGTGAGAATGCAAGACATCCTGCGGCTTGGCACAAACTTCTCGTGTTGTGTTCCCTTGGTAGACTTCCGGTGTTGAGAAAACCTCATTTTGATTGGTTACCCACTCATTTCCGGAAATGCAGTGAAGCGCAACTAATCAGGAGGTGTTTCGCATTTTAACGGGCTTTTCGGGCAGGCGTCTTCTCATATTTCCCCTCCCCCATCCCCCACCGTCTAACATGGCGGTCTAACATGGCGGTCTAAAAAGGCGGTCACAAGGTTGTAACGTTAACTCGCCCCAATAAGACGCCTGCACTGCAGGCTATGTGCATGCCAGCAAACAGACACCTGTTACACAGAGTGGTTTTGAATGTCAGAGATATAACTACTTGCATACATGTGTGCTAAGTGTGTGTTACTTTATATCTAGAAGTTAGGTTCTGTGGTTTTGCGTGTACATCCTTGTGTTTATGGATTTTGTTATTTTCCCATTCCATAGGATGCTCTTGATCCTAATAAGGGTTTTATCAAAGATGACTCCATCACTCTTGAAGTACATGTAGCTGCAGAAGCTCCTCATGGAGTGGCGTAAGTCTTGTCTTTTCCTTGTTGTTAGAAGCAAAATGGATACAGAACTGTAAATAGTCAACAAGTATTGACAGAAACAATATTTAGTAACATGTTTTTCAGTTTCACTTTTACCAGCTGTGCCTTGATATCAGAAAAAGGTAAAAACATATAGTAGTAAATTATTATATTCAGGTTAGATCAAGTGATGCTGAAAGTGTTTCTATAATGCAGCAGTGTTTCATGGTTTGTAAGAGTACTTTACAGTAGGTGTAGCATGAGGTTACATGTACTAAGTACATTGGGTTTATTTCTTTGTAGGTGGGATTCAAAGAAACATACAGGCTTTGTCGGACTCAAGAATCAAGGGGCAACATGTTATATGAACTCATTGCTGCAGACGCTGTATTTTACAAATAAACTAAGAAAGGTAAGCTTAGTGAATTTCCAGCAATTTTTAGAAGGAAGAAGTTTTGATTGCAACATTGTTGATATTGCCAGAGATGCAATGTAAATAGTATCCCGCTTATTTTTGTTTGGATAGGCTGTGTATCAGATGCCAACAGAAAACGACGACCCAAACAGGAGCGTAGCTTTTGCCCTTCAAAGAACTTTCTACGAGTTACAACACAGGTGAGTGTAAAAGAGAAGCTTCTTACAGTTAGGCTTTCCAAATTATGTAGTCAATCAATTTCAGTTTGGAAAGTGCCTTGTTGTCCGTTCTTTGGATACTGGATTTGCACCCCAGGTTTTAAAACATTCATTCTTTTTACATTTGTATGTGATCATTTAAGTTTCTAACATCTTTGAATGTTTGAATTCTTGTTGTCATTGCAGTGATAAAGCAGTAGGTACAAAGAAGTTAACACGGTCATTTGGGTAGGTTTGGCTATGTTTTTTCTTGTTATCAATACTTGCAGTAGTGAGCAAGTAAATATATGCTGTACACTGTAAACAAATCATGCTTCTATTTTAAGATTATTTAATTATTACAATTATTTAGTGTATTCAGATGTGTGGGTTATTTATTTCCCTTATTTCTATGCTGAAGGGAACAGCCTTGGGAACATTAATTTTTCTCAGTCAAGAATGACGTGTTTGGAAACAATTTCTATTTTCCCACACTTGTTCACATAATATACAGTCTGTAGTTCTCGACGGGTTTTAGTACATGTATTTCATTGGCAATTCACCTACTTTATTGCAACAACAGTTGGCGTGAGAACTTGCTGATTGCAGGGATTTCTTGTTGAGATTTAGAAGTTTGATGATAGTTGAAACAGTTTTTCACATCATCTGTTGCTTCTGAGATGCAAAACACTTGTTTTAGCGAAAAAGAATACCAGTAAACATCTAATACGTGACTGCTGGTTTGTTTTCAGGTGGGAGACACTTGACAGTTTCATGCAGCATGACGTTCAAGAGCTCTGTAGAGTGGTAAGACTGCTTATCAAATTTTTAGTATAATTTTATGCACAATTTAAATTTCTCCAGGGACAGATTAAAAATCCATGTCTTAAACGTGGATGTTGTCAAGTTCTAACAGCCAGCCTCCATCCTTGAAATAAATATACCTTCAGTAATCCTAATCTAATACAAACTCGCCACTTTCTAGTTTCATTTTGTGATTGGACTGTGTATATGGTGAATGTCTACAAGAGGTCACCATGGTAATAATATCATACATTGTTTCTGCATAGTTACTGGACAACATGGAGAGCAAAATGAAGGGAACGTGTGTTGAGGTATGTCAAATTGTGGGTGACTCTTGAATAGTACTGTGAGTGTCCTCCGCTGATTTCTGTGAAATACTGTGTATTGTATGTTTATGTTGTGGGTCGACTTGTCCTACTAATGCAGGAAATAACAGCTAGTTTATTTAGAAATTATTTTCATTTATAGGGCACAATTCCTAGACTGTTAGAGGGGAAAATGCTGGTAAGTTGTCAACTTTTTTATTGTATGATGTGTAATTTTGTACTTCTTTAAAGGGAATTCTTGCAACATTATCAACACAAGTTTCCATTAATAATGTTGATCTTGTGTTTCTTGCAGTCATATATCAAGTGCACAAGTGTAGACTATGTATCACAGAGGTAGGCAACCACATACCTATGTGTACCAGTATTCAAAACTTGTCTTCTAAAGTTTCAAAATAAACCTTCACTGACTTTATCTGGTATCGGATTGAATAACTAACCTTGTACACTAGTATTGTTTATTTCTGGAATAAGTCACACTTTAAATTCATGATTGTGATCTATGCTGCCTCTTGTAAAGCAACCCCCCCCCCCCAAAAAAAAAAAAAAAATGTGTGATTCAACATCTCTAGCATTTTTTCATCAATAGAAATTAATTTCTTTAACCCTTTACCCCCTAAGGCAATTGGCAGTTTTTCCCAAATCAGCAAATAAATACAGTCTGCCTGCGTACAAAATGCCATTTGAAAGCCACTAATCAGCTTATTTAAGAATTGACATCAGCAGCTATGAAGGAGGTAGACATTTTGAGAGAAATTGCTTTAAAATGGGAAAATGAACAACTTCAAAAATGTATCAATTTTCTACTATATTAGGTATACCCCTAAACTATAGCTTATTTAGCAGCTCTTAGTGTATAGCTTGATATGAAACAAGTCTTGCATTCCATTTGCATCCCGAAAAAGGAACTAAAAACTTCTGGGGGTGGTCAACCATGTCTTGGATGGGAGGGGGTCAAAATTTTATGACTTCAATGAGCAGATCTTCACAAGACAATTTTCATGGCAAAAATTCATAGAAATCTATCAAATTTTCACAAAGTTATGACCTTGTGTGCCAATTTGCACTCTTAGGGGGTAAAGGGTTAAAGTGTTGTCATGACAATATTTGTATCTCTCCTATCTAAGCCATTTTAAAACAGAAACAAGTAGTCTGTATGAGAAGAAAAATGTTGTTTACTATTTTCAAGTATTTCTTTTCATTCCAGAAGTTTTCAAAATATGAAAATTAGCCAAGTGATGACATCATAAACTCAACCAAATTTTGATCAAATATGATAAAGAAAGATATCTCAGTCAATTTACATGTATATCAGAAATTTGATTCCTTGCAGACTATAATTCTACTAAATGTGCTCTGCAATATGAGCTTAACAGTTTCGTTACCATGGCAACATACTGGGTTCCAGACCTCCCCAATGTTAAAGGCTTTTCTGGCCACCTTTGGCATCCCATGTTGATATTTGTCAATGGTGCCTCATCTGCATGATCCAGTGATAAACTTGCGTTGATTAATCATCGATGGAAGTGTAAAAAGAGGCAAATGATTGACGATTACCACTAAAAATAGTTCTTTCGTTCACAAAAATAGATCAACATGACGATAGGAAAATTCTGCCCACTTCCGGAACCATTCAGATTGCAGCATTTGTTGAATTCTGCTCATTCATGAACTGAGAAAAAAATAAACAATCATTATAATAAACTTGTTCATTTGCACTTTTGGTAGCAGGCATCGTGCCTTGGCTTTGGCTAACACTAAACTGGAATTACTCATAGCTTATAACCAGAGTTAGCTTTTACACAGAATAATACTAAATACAATGTGAATACATACAGGTCTTTGTGGTATCGTTTGTGGTTCTAAGAGCCTTGTGAAATTAACGTTTTGATTTCCTTTTCAGGGAAGAGCCATTCTATGATATTCAGTTGAATGTCAAAGGCAAGAAGGACAGTAAGTGTTTGAACAAATTGTTGATTTTATATAAATATGCAGTCACTAAGGTGTTTTCAGGGGTGAATTGTGTTTTATACTGAATTGGTAGGAACTGACGAAATGACAGAAGAGCAGTTTAATTTTGCCTTGCATTTTTACATTATTAAGTGGAATTTAATTTGAGGAGTATTATTTTAGTTGAAAAGTGTTGTCCTGTTTCTGAGCAGTGTTTTGTCTTTTAATGATAATGTTTACAGTATTGTGGTTTAAATTTATCTTTGGATTTAAATTTTCTCAAATTAGTGTGATTTTCATTATCATAATATGGAATTTGTTTTACCATATTCCTTCAGTTTATGAGTCTTTCAAAGAGTATATTGCTGTGGAAACATTGGATGGAGATAACAAATATGATGCGGGTGAATATGGTCTGCAGGTCAGTATCACATGGGGCTGATAAGGGTACAGGGCTAATGTTGGATCTTAAAATGCTTTTGGTGCTTGACTTTTTTATTAACCGAGCATCAAGATCCTCAAAGTTCGTGAGAGGTTTATTTTGTGTTGGCCATCATTTCAGTGTGCGCAACAGTCTTGTCAAAATGTACTTGCAGCTTGCAATTCTGCAGCCTACAGAAAATTGTTAGCCGCCTACTGTACTTTACAATGGACTTCAACAGTCGTATTACTAAATAAAAAATCCATCTCTGTCTTTTGTTGCCTACTTCTTCAACCTGTTACCCTGCTTTCCACTACAACACATTATGACGGGGCTGATGTAATGATTCTTTGAAAAAATATATATCGCTGAGAGCCCCCTTTCTGGATCTGACCCTGGAAAGTACTTCATGTATCCTTCCAAGTTTAGTCCAGAAAAACATACATGTACATCCCTTGCCAGTGCTAGTTCAGGGTACTTTTTATCATGGTTTGTCTTGGATGTGTGTATCACTTGTGTTGTTCTCTTTTGCCCTGACAGGAAGCTAAGAAAGGTGTAATTTTTGCAAAGTTTCCTCCAGTCCTTCATCTGCAATTAATGAGATTCCAGTATGACCCAATGACAGACACAAATGTTAAAATAAATGACAGGTTTGTTGGACTGTGTGTTATCACTTTCTTTGTTATTATTAGGATTTCTTAATAGTAAGTTCAAATTGTTTGGGTGAACTATTCTTTCAAATTGGATCAAGTTTATATTAATTCTTGAGAGTTCTAGGAAATATGCTTTTACTAATCCAGACATGCCTCTTCGTTTGTACTGATTAAGATCAAAATTTGAGACTTGCCAGGACTGTAGCCAGTAACAGGCAAACCAACGTACTTGCCTCAGTCATTTGTTTTCTTGTTGTTGTTTATAGTCATCATAAACATCCTAAATACCTAGGAAGATAATTTAATCATGGACATTGCCTCAATCATATTTTTTTCTGGCTACAGCCCTGCTTGCATGCATGAGACTTGGTGACAGTCTAACTAACTGGATAAATAAAAAAAAAAAGGAAAAAATAACTTGCACTAGCAAATGCATACAAGTCTCCATTACTGGTATAAAGAACAGCTTTTAAGCACAGAGGACAAAGATTGGCTTGACTATCCAGAGACAGTGAAATAAATTCCTGGCTATTGTGTTTTTGTTTCACACCAAATTGTTATGGATTTCTTTTCAGATGTGAATTTTTTGAGAAGCTTGATTTAAACCAGTTTCTTCAGGATCCTGAAGACCATTTAGGCCATTATACATTACATGCTGTTCTTGTACATAGCGGTAAGTCAAGTCAGTGTGGAGTGGCTGATTATTATGGTCAAAAAAGAAAACTTCACAAATCAGTGGGTGAAAACCCTTAAACTGATGTGTAAAATGGAATGGGTGAATTGTAATGGATTGATGGCTGCTAGCCCAGAGCTGATTACTCTCATGCTGGTATTTTTGTCAGTATATACAGTATATATTTTAACAATTATTCCACAATCGTGTGTTGGATATGAGTTGGCTATAATCATCTCATATGCAACAAGTGTGGATGAAATAACTGTTTTATTAAAAATGCCCCCCCGAATATAGAATTTAACTATTAAAATAAAATAAAAACACCAAAAAAACCTCATGCTTGCCATATTTGTAGAGCATGGTATAATGGTTCATAACCCATGATGGCCAAGCCAATGAATTGCAAATGCATTATCCCATGATCCAATTTTTAATAGATATTGATAGTACCCTCCTATACTCCTGAGTGGAGAGAGGCAGTATGTGAGTTAAGAGTGTTATCATTAACACTATACAAGTTGAGAGTGTTACCATTTACACAACATAATCTGTGACACTACATACACAGCTAGACTTAAACTTCTTGGATTTATCAATTTCAAGTTGAACGCGTCATGGCTAATAGATCCCTATGCTCCTTATGGAAATAAGGTTTTGTTAAAATGAAATAAAATATAAAATATAACAAAAGAGTCTCATATTGGGGCCCAACAAATCTGGTATTAATTGTTTGTTTTAAGGAGGCTGAACACAATTTCCATGTGTGCTCTTGCTAATGCGATTCAGCGTGCACACAAGGATTACACAAAGCAAACATGGCGTCGATACAGAGATCATTTTATTTGGTCAATACCCTCGCTATCTGTGCTTTTTTTCTTCATAAGTGAACGCAGTGTATTTATGGCTTTACTCTTGTATAAAATGTATTTTTTACTGAAAAAACCCTGTTAAATGGAGTGCATGTGTGGCAAGGCAAAAAGTTGCAATTGAATGCGGAATAGCTTTCTTGGAAATACGCTTGTTTCTCAAGAACCACTCATTAGAATTTCATGAAATTTGGCATGAAAATACTTAAGAAAACAAGTTACTGGAATATTGAAAAAAAGTGAAATTTAACAGAGGCAATTCTACATATTCCAGTTAACCTTCTACAAGGGGTAATTAAAGATCTCTCTGTAAACATTATAAAAATAGTGTTAACTTGTGAGGATTGTTACAATCTTGTTGCATGCAAATGAAAAAGAAAATCTAACGACTAGATTTTCTGCAAACAAACAAAAACGATTTTAAAGACCTGTTTATATTTATTCATGTTGCCATGACAATGGCACATAACTCAGCTTAGCTATCAAAAATCTGGCGTTTGTGTTGTTAACTTGCGTTTTGCCATCTTTGGCGACCAAAGGATCAAGGGTCTGAGAGAAAAAGGAGAATGAAACACAGGTATCAAAACTGTGTTCAGCCACCTTAACCATAATGTTTGAATTATTATTTACAGGAGATAACCACGGTGGACATTATGTAGTTTATATTAACCCCAGTGGTGATGGAAGGGTAGGTTTTAATGACTTACAATAATGGTTGTTTATGCAGCATTACAGCTTTGAAATTACTACTTGCATGTGGTTTCTTAAAGGTGGCTCCCTATACATGTAGTTTTACGATCACGCGAGCGCTGAGGAAGTAATCTGCGTGCACTCAAAGGAAAATGTCAGTGTTTTTCCATATTTTATTACGTCAACATGAGCACAAAAAGCAAAACTGACAGTGAATTTTCTTGGGTTTCCTTTGGTGAAATTCCGTAAAATTTGGCAGATTGGTAGTAAATATTTTACTTTAGTTGGAGCTCAATTTTCAGGGAATTCTATAAAACCAGATTTTTTGTAGCAGTAAAAGACAAAAATTTGAAAATGTCAAAAAAAACTGCCTTTACAAACCCTGCTTTTTTTGTGTTTAAAATTCGTATCCCACCATATTCAATGTACCGCAAATATTTGGGAAAATTTCACGGAAGGAAATTCAAGAAAATCACAAATAAAGCCCTAAAAACTGTAAACAACGCATTTGTTTGGGCATTTATAATTCAACATTAAAAGCCAAGATTTTAACAGAGATGATGGTAAGGCCTGGTCCAAACACCGCTCCACTCATGTGCTGAACCAAACTTGATTGAATTTGACTTTAGAGCGGCTTTGGAGTGATGCCTGTTTCAGACGGCGTACTTGCGTCGAACTTAATTCGGTAAGCTGGTGGTAACAATTTTCGACGAGAAAATATGCGTTCTGAATATGCAAGAACTCTGTCCAAATAGAAAAGCTGTGACTAACATTTCGCTGTTGTAGCAATATTTAGGGAAGCAAATTCAAACTCAAGGTTCAGTGTTTGTATTTAGACAGGTTTTCTCCTGGTTAATTCGACTGGTTCAAGGGAAATCTCATAAGCTGGGCTATTATCATGAAGAAAAAGCAAAAAATGAATTGGCACTTGAAGGCATATTTTGTTGTCTTTATTTTTAGCGACGACTTTGAGCTTTATGCATGACTGGTCATGCCACTCAATTTTGAGCCAATCATGAGTCCTGTTATATGAAAAATACATTACAGTAATTTATGCATTAGGTTCGACACATGAGGAGAACGCCGTATGAATCAGCTGCCAGTCCAACGTTGCATAGTGCGACAGACCCTGCTGAATTTTAATGTTGATTGCCGCACCAAACCTAACTTGCGGACCAAACTGATTCAAACGCCACTCTTCTGCTGTACTTAACTCATCAGTTAGGTTCGGCGCATGAATGAGCAGCATTTGGAACGGGCCTAAATCAACATATCATCATTGCTTATTACATTTAATAAGTTTGAAAGGACTGGGTGTAAAAATGAATGCAAAAACACCATTCAAAACATAACACTAACGTGCGCAACGTGATAAATGATTACCCTATGGAGCCACCTTAACCTGGTACTTGTGCATGGTATTAATTAATTCACACTGACAGAGATTCCTTTAATTTCAGTGGTGCAAGTTTGATGATGATGTTGTTTCACTGGTTAGTAATTCCTTTATGTAGTGTTTCACAAAACGACTTTTCTTCATTACTAATGATTGATGTAAACAATAGTTTGTTTAAGTATTTGGTGCTCTTTAAGCATCAGATGCACCTTTATATATGCATCTTAATGCATCAGATGATTGTGCATCATCATTTTCTTCTTTTGAGATTTGTGCCTCTCAAAATGCTTGACATTTGAATGTAATGGATACTTTTTTTCGAATAGTGTTTTAATAACTCTTTGAATCCCAAGTTCAGAATTCTCATCTACTGCCTTCCTTGAACTTGTTTTAGAGAAGAAAATTAGAAAAAATAATGAACAAAAAAACTAGTTTTGAATTGTTATTTCCACATCTGTGTTTTATCCTAACACCAGTGTTGAATTTTTCAGGCCACCAAAAAAGAATCAATTGACAATAACTTTGGAGGATATGAGGTACACAACTAAATTAAGAATTAGTTTATGCTTAGCGTGCGTATATTGAGTTATGGATACACGCGGGAAGTTTGGAGAGCCTGAAAGAAGTGTAAGAGTTGCTCGAGGTGAAAGTCGAGAGCAACTCTAGCTTCTTGAGTGCTCCTCAAACTTCCAAGTGCATCCATAACTCGATATATGCTCAGCTAAAAGCATGAACTAATTCTGTTATAACATGGTGACAACAACTTGGGTCACTGAAACATGTTTTATTTGTGATTGACTAAGATTAGTTCTCACGATGCGCGGTGAATGAAAACAAAGGTCATTAGGATCCTAACATGCCACAATCAATTGAGCAACAGTTGAACGAAAACGCTTAACCTGGTTTCTAAAATTGTCAATGAAAAATTCGCTTCTTCAAATTAATTATAATGAAAATGTAGGCAAGCAAAGTCAAAAATACTCAATGAAAATGAAGACAAATAAAGTCGAAATACTCAAGTTTGTGTAAACATTTTAGCCAGGCAAAAGTCAAAGGCTCGAAGTAGAGTTTGGATTGTTCAGAATAATATTCACATTTCCGAAAACTTAACAAAAAGAACTTGCACTAAACTAGACGGAAATGTTGCAGCTCAATTGAAACTGCACACATCATGTTATATATGCATGGCTGTGTGTATATAGAGATGGCTCTATAGGAATTACATGTAGGCAGGACTAGTACGCACGCTATGTTATAATTATAATAATTATTGTATATTACATGTACTTCTTTGGAAAACACCTTGGTGAAATGCTCTAGTACATACACAGGGTAAGTTTCTTTTGAAAGAAACTTCATCAAATTTTCCCCATGAACATATCATTTAATTATTAGCCAGTGCCACATTACTGAGATGACTGACATGGGAAATACTCAGATCCAAATTTTGGCTGTGAATGGGACCAGTCAACAGGTTAAGACACAAATTATCTCTGGTCTTGTGATGCACAACCCGTTTCATGCAGGAACTGTTGTTTCTCTAGGAAGTTAAGCAGTTTTGTTCCTCTTATAATGTTGTGAGGCATTTGATGTGATATCCATTCTTGTTTCTGCTTAGTGGACAGCAGTTGATACTGATCAATTCATTCTTGCTAGGATGACATTACAGTAAAGCACTGCACAAATGCTTATATGTTGGTTTACATTAGAGACAGTGAAATGAGTAAGTATCTACAAGTGCAGACCATTGTCTTAACCTCAAAAGCAGCTACATAAGAGATGCTGTATATTAGAAAAATTAGCTAATATTGTCATTTGAATCTATCTCACAGGGGCTCAGTCACGGTATTTTGAGTTATTTTGGCCACATACAAAATTACCTTTAAATGGTAGGAAACCAGAAAATAACAGTTTAATGAGATAGAAAAACACCAAAGAGGTAACGATAAACCATAAAGGAACAAGGATGGCTAAGGATGGAGAAGATTAACACAGATTACAAACGACAAATTTGAAAAATTGAGGCTAAACTTTTCAACATGCACAAACCATCTTTGTTTATTTTCAATTTATTATTTTTTCTTTGCTGTTTTTAAGCATCAAAACACTGTTATTTGAAGGTTTCCTTCAATTGAAACATGTATTTCTATCAGAAAAAACAACTTGAAATGTTGTGACATAACTTTTTCAAAATGCATTTATTATTTCATCGTCTAGATGGAATGATAGTATAGTCTAACCTCGACACTTTTGTCTGGTTGCTGTAACATTTTGCCAGTACCCATTTGTACATGTGTGTGAAGAAAGGCACTGTGAGAATACTTTTCTTGCCCAAGAACACAACACAGTGACCCTGTTCAGGGCTGGTACTTGCATCTCTTGATCTGAAATCTATTACACTAAATATTGTGTCAAGATAAAGCCCCTTCAGATAGCGGCCAGACTCATGTGCATTTATTCCACAACAAAGCTGCTCTTGATTTAATTGCACCTATTGCATCTTATAGTAGGAAAATTTTACCAGTGCATGTTGAATAATGAGTGTATTGTGTTGTCGTTTTTCATAGATGATATTCTTGAAAACGTTGATGAGAGTACAATTCCTGACACACTTGTACAAAGATTACAGGAAGAAAAGTGAGAAGAACATAGTTATTAATTCAAATTGTAACAACACTTTCATTTATTAAGTAATTGAGCAATGGCCTGTGGAGATTCTCGACTTGTGGTTGCCATGCCCATCCACCTTCTGTGCCTGTATGATGTCTTCTTCTGGGAAACAGTGGGATTAAGGAACAAGTCCCCTCATGTGAACTCTCCTTTTTATCAAACATTATTGTCACAGGGTCAAATGTGTCCCTACAGTTGCCTATTCTTCCATCATATCAAACAGTTTTAAATCCAGACTGTTCATGTTTCCTGGTTGAGGGACAATTTCTTGGAACTGAAATAAAGCTTATACACTTGTAACAATCACAGAGGAAAGCACAGTTTTCCTGTTTTCCATTTCTTTTGTGTAAACACAAACTACAGTGGATTTTCCCCTTAGGACTGGTCCCTTTGTGTAAACACTACAAAGGATTCATGTCAAACACAACTTTCTTCAATGATGGGGTGATTGTTGCATTACAATGTATGATTTTAGAACTGAAGAAGTGACTGTTATTTTGTCATTGTGCATCCCTTGAGGATAGCATAACGTAAGTTTCAAGTTCGTGATATGTGTTTGATGCATCTGTGATTGCCTTGCAGGAGACTTGAAGCCCAGAGAAGAAAAGAGAGACAAGAGGCTCATTTGTATGTGACAGTGGATGTAAGTGTAATCAAGAAGAATTCCTGCCATGTGATTTTATTCTCACATGAAGACAACCTTCCTTTCCAGAGATGGTTTTCCTTATTCTCATTACGTGTCCACTTCCAGGGAATTATTATTTGTATTGAGAAATGAGATGTTGAATATTCTTTAATGCAGAAGAGGTAGCCTTGAATGCAGAAGTTCTTTAAGCTCGTCACAGACTCCTCCCCAAATAAATAGCTATAGGAGAGGTAGCAAGAGGTGTTTCCTTTGCCATAATCTGGTAACCTCCAGTGGGAGAACACAGAGCTATAGCAATAGAATGCACAAAGCCCACCTTTGAGCATAATGACCTTTTAGGCTGGTGCTTATCATTGGTCTCAGTAGCATGAACCGATTACAATGTACATGTAGAATAGTTATTTTTTCTAGTGGATGGAATGCTAGTCCATCACAGGTTACCATACGTTATCTGCTTATATGTACATACTCGGATGGAGAGAGGCACTGTGAGAGTAAAGTGTCTTGCCCAATAACACAACACAATGTCCCTGGCCAGGGCTCAAACATGGAACGATTGATCCCAGTGTCCAGTGCTCTGTATTTCCTTTGGCTGTGGATTTCTGTTAGTATTTTTGGTGTAGTTCAAGTATTGGGCATGGAAAAAAGTGAACTTTGTTTTGTTATTTTAGGTTGTAACTGAAGACCAGTTTGCTGGACACCAGGGGCCTGATCTGTTTGATGTTGAAAAAACAAAATTAAAGTGAGTGTTAGTTAATAAAACTAAACAGATTGTCATAACTTAACTCGCCGAGCAAAAACTAGTGTTGTGTTAACTGCATTTTGAAACCGCACTCGTGTCCTTCAAGAGAAGATTTTGCCTTCTACGTTAGTCAAGGTAATGCCTGTTCAGGAGGTCACTTCCTCTGGTGTGGACTTTTCGTCATATCTTATTTCAATTTCTTCCTTGTAGGAGTTTCAAAGTTCTAAAATCAAAGAAACTTCTCGAAGTGATGGACATCCTTGCAGAGGGTCTGGTAAGTAACATGAACATACCCATAGGTAATAATTTTGAGAGCCCACCCGTATACAAACAATATGTTTTTCAGCCCCGCTCCCCTTTGAAGTCATATTTTTAGGCAGACCCCCTTCCCAAATCCCGCCAGGTCCCCCTCTTAAAACATTAACGTTTCCCGATCTTTTTCCTATTGCAGGGCTATCCAGTCAATCAAATTCGACCCTGGCCACTTCAGCCAAGAAGTAATGGTACAACAAGACCAAGCTTACTAGATATAGAGGGAAGCTTTGATAAAACGGTGAGGTTTTAACTTAAGCCACAAGAGTACAGTTAACCTGCTGAAGGGGTGTTGTAATGTGAATGAAATGTGAATTATCTTATGTTTAAATTTTGCTTTTCTCTTCTTTGTAGCTGGGTCAGTTAGTTGACGGATCGCAGTGGTGTATTTTTGTGGAGACGGTTGATCCTGGTGAGAAAATTGTTTTGAGGAGTACTCACTGTACAGACTTTGGCCGTGACATTGACAGCCTTACTTACGCCAAAAACTGAGGAAACGCTAAAATAATCATTAAAAATGAAAACGTCAGTTTAACTTAGTAATTTCCCTATCTCATAAACTAATTGTTGGCTTGTTTGTTTGTTTTTTCGCAGAGGCAGGAAAAGTAGGATTGCCAGTGTTCGACAAATCAAGTACGTAAAATTACTGGCTATCACGACTCTTTGACGGAAGTCAAACTTCGTTTTCTTCTTCTTCCTTCTGGATTTTTCTCTATGGTTTGCCATTTAGTTTCTTTGATTTGGTTAGTTTAAAATACTTGATTGTGTCGAGATCTAATGATTAAAAATCTCCATCACAGATGATGTATTGTTATTCTTCAAACATTATGACCCTGTTGAAAAAACACTGTCTTCTGTGGGCCATCTTTACATCCCCCTGTCAACGAAGTTTGGTAAGTGAGAAGATTTCTTTGGGTTTTATTAATTAGCATTTTATGTTTGTTTTCTTGTCTTCTTTCCCTTCGTTAACCTGTATACAGACATCAATGTTTTCTTCAAATAAGACTTTCCTTGTGTACTTTGTAGCGGATGTTGTTCCCGTGTTAAGTGAGCGAGTCGGTTTACCGCCAGGAACGCCAGTGAAGATGTTTGAGGTGAGAATGAATGCTGTCATTGCTCCCAATCCATTTTGTCTTAATTTTTTTCCTGAATTAACACCAGCAATTGATTTGCAGGAAGTAAAAACGACCTATGTGGAGGAAATCAAGGATTTAAACATCTCCTTTGAAAAGGTATGTGTCGAGACTTTATAAAGCAACTGAAACATTATTTGACTGGTCCGTACTTTATGCTTCTCGCGCTTTAGTCGAACTTGTTTTGAATAAAGAAAGCTTGACAAAGGATCTGTGTTATTCAACAGGGAGTTGAAGAACTCATGGACGGCGACATCATCTGTCTTCAGAGGTTTGTTGTTCAATCGTTGTCGTATACAGATAGTCAAGCCTCTCCTTACAGATACTTCCTTTATGCGGCACCTCTATATTACGGAAAGTTCGCTTGGTACCAAAGAAACCAGAATTCGTTGAATGTCTACCTGTAATACGGACACGATTTGTGATATCTGGATACTAACTTGCCAGTGAGATCATGGTAAAACCCAACCAAATGATGGAACAATCGGCCATATTTGTATTCTTGGTATAGGAATGGAACTAGAGGGAGGCTCAGGCGGGGCAATATCATTCAAAAGGCACTGATGCCACTTGCATTTGAAAACTCCCTGCATTAGCCTCAGTTGCAAGCTAGTTCCAGTTCAATACCGAGAATACGAATATGGTCCATTGCATTTCTTCCTTAAAACCTGTTATTAAGAGATTGTACATTTGCTTGTGAGATAACGAGAGGTTCAAATGGCCATAATTTGTCTTATTTTTCTACTTGTAATTGGTTTCAGTTGATGCTGTACAGTGTAGCTAGTTAATTTTGTCATTTCTTTCGTGTCACGTGTAGAGGTGAACCAGAGGTGCTCAGTGCTAGTGAATTGCCCACAGTACAAGACTACTTCAGGTAGCAAATGATTGATGTACTATTTGTTGAGGTGTACAGTGTATGTAGAAACAGGGCCATTTCGTGATTGTCGAAAGTAAGCCAAGTTCGCTTTGATTTTGCAATCCTATGATTAGTGATTGGTTCAAAAACCTCGCGCCATTTTCTCAGCCAATCAGAAGTAAAACCAAGAGAAATCCTATCACTTGCGTACATGACATCTGCGTTTTGCGTCAACATGTGCTTCGAATTTTGATTGGCTCACGGTTGTCTGTGCCCTTTGCGACTGGTTAGAGGGATTGCTTTGGTTTTAGTTTGAGAGAAGTTTTAAATTTAGTGTCGTAAAACCTAGGTCCAAATATTACCACAGACAGACCAACCACTTTGGTTATTTACACAACGTAGCTGTATGGACTCGATTATTATTATCTCTTGCAGGGATCTGCACAACAGAGTTGAAGTTGTATTTTGTGACAAGAATGTTGTAAACGACCCTGGGTTTAGCGTGATGCTTTCGCTAAGAATGAACTACACGCAGGTTTGTCGGGCAGGGAATGAATAGAGTGACTTTATAAAATCTTTCACTCTTAATCCTCCACTCAATGAATGTTGTATCATGCCTGTGGATTGAACCCTAGTGTGTGACCATTTAAATGAAAGCTATCGAGCCGTGCGTTCATGTGGTGCTGTTAATTATGCTGTATACAGTGGTTCTAACTTTTAAGTTTTGGTTATTGAGCAGTACTTACTGTTTATCTTGTTGTTTAAGATTGTGCTATCTTTTACTCTGAAGATGAAAGCCAAGTGCGTGACCAGTCAAGATAATGCTATTTAGCAGTACGTTTAAACTGGGGCCGACTGATCTTCATATATCACTTACCGTAGGGAGTAGCTAATTTATGCCTATATTGTTATTGTACCCACACGATTTCAGTGTGCTTTTTGTGTCTCCGATTCCCAGGTTGCCCGAGCTGTGGCATCAAATCTTGAAGTCGATCCCATGATGCTGCAGTTTTTCAAGGGACAGGCGTAAGTTAACAATTCTTGACTCCAAACTTGCTTCTGTGAAACATTACGCAAAAAATCTATTTATTCTCCAGTTGATTGTGATATTTACATTCGTAGTCTTATGCTCAACTCACAGGAGCGACGAGGATGAATGAGTGAGTGGTTCTGATGCTTGGTTTTCGTTTCAGATATCGTGACGCACCAGGAAACGCGCTACGTTGTACATACGAAGGAACTCTGCGAGATCTGTTGATTTACTACAAGCCGCGTGGACCGAAGAAACTTTACTACCAAATACTTAGTATTCCTATCGATCAACTCGAAAACAAGAAGCAATTTAGATGCTTTTGGGTCGCTAACCAGTTCAAGGAGGAGAGAGAACTCATTCTGTTTCTCAACAAAGATGGCACGGTATCAGACTTACTCAACGAGGCGCGTGAACAGGTGGACTTGCAAGCCGACGGCACAGGGAAACTTCGACTCTTAGAGATTATTAGCTCTAAAGTGTTCAACGTTGTTAACAACGAAGTGGCTCTGGAACATCTTATCAACCAATCCCAAAGAACGTTTAGAATAGAGGTAACTTTGTTCTGTTGGTGTTTAGTGTACAGAGCGAGTTGTTTCGTTTGTTTTTAAAGTTTGGGCTGGAAAACTCCTTGTATTGTGAGTCGGCAATGAAAGTTAACTCTTCTTTGAGACAATCAGGTTGAGGCTTTATTTTCACTGCTGTTGTGTACTTACTCAAATTTAATATATTTCATATATTCACTTGCCAAAAAAAAAATTACAGTTGCCAAACAAATATCTTTTGTCTTAATTTTTTGTTAACTGGAGAGTTAGTTATAACCGATAGGGTAATGTTGGTCTAATCCTGAGGTCGTTGTTTGGAATCCCGCCTTGGTCGAATAATTTTTCTATCCCTGTTTTCTTCCCTCTTTTCTATCCCTCTTGTTTCTTGTCTTCCTTTTTAGGGCTAACTCTCAGAAGGAGATTTCCAGAACTTCAATTACTTTAGAGTTAATTACCTACTTTCTTTTATCTGGGGGCAGTGGTGCTGTTTCGGAAATTCATTGTGCAAGCATGTGTTGAAAAAGATCTATCTTCCAACCTGTTTACTCGCGGACCTAACGTGATGTAAAATCCGTTTCAGGAAATTCCCGAAGATGAATTAGAAATAGGAAAAGATGAACTTTTAGTCCCAGTGGCGCATTTCAATAAGGTAAAAACTACTCTTCTCTTTTTTCTTTGTTTGATTTTCCGTACTTATTTTGAGCATTTGTAACCTTTTTCCTTTTTATCATCAGGAAATTTACCAGACCTTTGGAAATCCGTTTTTAATCCGAATAACTGACGTAAGTGTAGCTACCTTTTTCTCAGTTTTGTATTTTTGTTGTCAAATTTATCACAGATCGAGAGTAGAAGTCCTGGGGATAGCAAGCAAGTAATGGTAGACGTTTTACGAGCCCGATTCACCCTTTTCTTCATTAGATCTTATAATAACAATGTTTATAGCTTGCTTCGAACCCATCATTAAACAGCAAAGCGTTGATTTTGTAGGGCAACATTTTATAAATGACTGGTATACATTAAAGGTTCTTAAGTTTATCGTGGAAATGCTTTACAGTATTATAGAGCAAGTATTTAGAGCAAGTTAATTAAGTATTTATTCCACGCACTAAGTGTTTTCAACAAATACCCAATGTGAGCACTCTTAAAGTATTTTATTATCTTCAGGACGGAATTTATTGAAACAGAACGAACTGTGTTAGACAACCGTTATGAATTTAAGTTGATCCTTAGAGTTTGTTTCAAGGAGAGGACTAGTTGACTAGATGCTTTACGTCTGTTTGCAGGGAGAACCGATTAACAAGTTAAAAGAAAGAGTAAAAGAAAAGATAGACATTCAAGAAAAGGAATTCGAAAAAGTAAGAATTTTTTTATGCCGTGGTTATCTAATCATATAACTGAATAGCTATTCGAACATTGTGACGTCAGCATGACATTCTAAAGACATGTCATGTTCCTTACACCAAAGGCTCGCAGTATTTTAAAATTTTTGCTACTGCTAAATGACGTGTCTATATTTTCTTCAAGGTTAAATTTGCAGTCATTCACATGGGACGAGCGATATACCTTCCAGAAGGTAATATGTTTGTGCATGTTTTGTCCATTCTTTTATCAAAATCTTGATTCTTGTGTGGTTTTAGTTTATCGACGTACAGCTAACAAGCTGAATGTATAGTGACGTATGTTTCCGTGCATTTTTGTGTTTCAGAATCAGACAAACCTATTTCAGTCAAAGATTTTAAACCCCAAACACCAGGTGAGTTCACACTGTGCTTGGGATATTCCTTAGAACTCTCTTTCACTGAGTTTTGCTCGTAATTCTGTGTTGAATTATACTGTAGTAATTAGCTACCGAGTCAGATGCGACAGTACGATGTTGTCGGTATTATTCCACGTTTTAGAAGTGGCTACCTTCCCTTAATAAGGCCCCGTTCACACTACGCCGAAAGAATTAAAAAACGGAGGTTCCACTCTGAAAACGCATCGAATGTTTTCCGTCCACACCACGCCGGAGAAATTTGAAAACGTAACAATCACCGGTCATTTTGGATTTGTGTTATAGGAAAACTCGGTCAAAGAAAAAAAAAAATCACATGATCACCGTGACTACATCGTTTTCGAAAAGCTCCGTTTTCAAAATGTTTCCCGTCCACACAAGACGAAAAGCCGGCGTTTTCAAATTCCTCCAGTTTGAAGAGCGTTTTCGAAAAGCTCCGTTTCGGTGGCGGATTAGTGTGGACGGATTAGTGTGGACGGTAGGCCAAACCGTAGAAATAAAGCTGCGTTTTCAAAGTCCTCTTGCGTAGTGTGGACGAGGCCTTCGAAAGGTGAGCCATGCATAATTACATTGGTTGACAGACTTGTCTTGTTTATTTATCAGCGTCTCAGAGTATGAGCAAACCTTGGCTTGGCCTGGACCACCTTAACAAGGCTCCCAAACGATCACGGTATAGCTTCCTTGAGCGACCAATCAAAATTCACAACTAGGGGACGCGAAGTCGTCTTTTAAAATGCAACAAGTATTTTTAGTATGAGGAGGAGTTTTTGTAAAGAAAACTCGAAGAATTAAGTTAACTATCTGGGCTGCAGGCAGCAGCTGCTGAGTTTTTGCTGATCTGATGATTTGTACAGTTGTAAAGACCTTTTTTTTGTGCGGCAGTTTTTAGATTAATTACGGGATGACTTGTGACCTCCTCATTCATATGGAATTTGCTTTAAAAGCTCTAGTAATTCACCTGTAACGCGGTTGCAATGTTCTCTGTCACGCAGTTTTTCTGTTTTGAAAAATCCTAAATTAAAATAATCGATGATCTACAACTGCTGGAGTACATTTCTGAGTACAAATAAAGAACACATTTAAAACATCCTTTTGCAGTCATCACTTTCGGCGTGTTGTAGGAAAATAGAAGTTTAATCCTCTAATTTTCCCAAAATTCCAATAACTATTATTCACAAAAGTAGTGTTGTAAGATTTCCTCAAGTCTACCAAGATTTTCATGCTATATTGAACAATTATTCCACGAGCGCGAGTTGGATATTAGAAGGTAGATAGCCAACGAGGGGTGTCTGCACAGGGAGGAACACACACAACGCATGTTGTAGCGGACCAGCAAACGCACTTCTCGTAAAGAGCCAGAAGAATATCTAGTTTTGTTTTGCTTGCCCTGCCGTCTTTTCTTCCTTCTGTGAAGTGTTCTGTTGTTTCTCAAAATATTTAATTCGACGACAAACAAAACGTCTGTCGCAGTATTTCTACAACCGCTCGTCTCACCTCCCCTATCTTCCAACAGTATAGGATCGGGTTCAGAGTTGAGTTTAAATGTACAACAGTAACAAGAAACGCCAAAGCAATACCAAGAGTCGGAGTTATTCCTTTGATGGCCATTAATGCTACAACTGTGCCTGCTGGAAGGTAGCACGTTACTAGCGTCAACTGTACCCACAATGTACTGGACACTGTTTTTCTGTATCGTGCTATGTTCAACGGCGCATGTCCGTTGGGTTGTCCTTGGTGAACGTGAATCTGATGATGGTAAAGTTTCTGGAAGATCTTTGTATAACAACATGTTGAGGTTACTGAACAGAATAAGACTGCTATGGAGTTATCGTGCAAAGAAAACTGGTAGTCCCAGACCACCACCAATGCAAGAGAAGTGATTAAAGTCCAAAAACAGATCACAAACATTAAAACTCGTTTAAAAGTAACCACTTGTCTGTATCTTATGCCCAGTAACAAGGCGAGAAGTCTGTCCACGCTGATTGCTGTCAGTGTGAGCAAAGATAAGTTACAGAACACTTGAGCTGCAACGAGAATCGTCAAAGCAATCTGGGTACAAAGATTCCAGTTTTTGTATTCCAGCGTAATTAACCCTTTGACGCCCAAGTGGCCATATACGGCCACTTAATGGTCGTGCTCTTTGCACCACTTGTGACGTCATCAATTTAAATGTCATCAGATATTCTTGATAAGCAGATAGTAGCACTAGGTTAGGCCTTTCCGCACAATGGTCAGGTTTAGATATCGACGACATTCCGACGTCGCAAATCGAAAAACAACGTTATCAGTTTTGGTGCAAAAACGGTGGTAAAATGGTCCACTACGCCTATAATTGATCAAGGTCCATTTCTAGGCTTCGCCCGTAATTAACATCCAACTTTTCACGGCAGCCAGAAAGAACATACAACGCAAAAGGTAGCCAGTGTAAAAGGGCCGAGAAAAACAGAAAGGACAGGGAGCAACAAACAAAATTGAGAACGGTTAATGGCAAAAAAAAAAGAAAAAGTCCAAAGTTTGGCTTATGCGCATGCCCCGAATTGAAATTTTGCTCAATTTTGTGCCTAATCCTCGAAAAATCTCTCCTTTTAGTAAAAAAAAGCTTTCTTAACAAAACTTAGGCTTATTTAGCGTCATGGCAGCTAAAAAAACCTGACTAAACGGTTAAAAACGGTATTTTTTAGCTTCAGTTTGGTATTCAAAGGGTTAAAAACATAACAAATAGTGGCTCCAAGAGAATCCCAACAGACAAATCAGTGAGCGCCAGTGAACGTAACAAGATCTTGGAAGGAAGATGAAGGGACGACTCCTTGCAAAGAGCAGCTAAGATCACAGTATTACCTAACGTTGAAGTGATAGCAAGAATAACATTAGAAACTACAAGAAACCACAATGAATGGGTTCCTTGTAAAGGCGCCATACAAAGGAACGCTTGTGCAGTTTGGGTTCAAGCTTCCTTAGCAATGCTCATATTGCTGTTTTAATGTTTGCTGTGCCGCAAAGAGGTCTTCCTTAATATATTTACTTGGAAATGCAGCATTTCAGTACAGTATGGAAGTCATTTAAGGTGAAGTATACCCGAGGATGCGGCTTGAAATGCTTTCCAACTATCTTTGAAAGATCGAAGGTGCTTTGTTAACAGGCTGCATGGCTTAACTGAAACTGCGTATCTGCATATCTGCTTGGAGTTGAGTTAATCCGTCCTAGGGTTACTGCCAAACATACTTGTCGTTACCATGGAGTCTGTATTACGTTTTTCTGAAACGATTTCACGGTAGATGTTATCGTTTTGATTGCTATGAAGTTATTATCATGTCTTTCCCACTGATTATCTCAGCAACCATGATTTTTAGTTGATGAAATTCGTACAAAAGGTAAGATCATTGCAATTTATTTGGTGGACAAGAGAAAGCAGGTTTATTTGGATTCTATGATTAAGTTTTAATTAAGCGTTGTCAGTTTGATTTTCATTCTTATTTCCAATTGTCTCGTTTCCTCTCCCATGGAAACTTCATCCTTTCATGGGTCGGTTTATCAAGCGTCTAAATATGATTCGGTCTTCATTGAAATGGTGTTTGGAATTGCAAGAAAAGGCAAGCCGTCAGTGTGAACAAAGATTGAAAAACAGATCACAACGCGCGGAAATTGGGTAGATGCACTTCGTGTAGAATATATTAATGACATACTGAATGGAGGAAACAGTAAAGCAAAACAAACAAACAAATTCTAGACTCCATTGCAATCAGTTCCCGATATGAGCGAAACAGAGAACAAAAATAAACAGAGACTTTGTTACTTCCTCGTGAAAAATCTTTCTGACAGATGTTATTTGCCTTATTAAATATGTCACCTTTCACGTTATATCGTTCGTGAATGTTATATTTATTTAACAGAGTCGGTAAATGTAACTGTCGTGCCTTTTTAACGAGAGCAATAAGTAATAGGATTTCTATACTTTTGAATTTCACGTCACTGTATTTCGCGTGTTTTCTTCAGTTTCCTACCGAGTAATGTACCTGTAAAAATGTCAGCATGGTGACTGGCTGAGAGCGCGTCAATTGATCCCAAACAATCCAGAAAGTTGAAATTAAATTGCATGTATATTATAAACAAGTAATCAAATGATTTTTCTCGTTCAATTTGGAATAAATAAGCACTCGTGAATTTCTCAAAGACTACAAATTGCACTGGCCTTATGAGCTCGAGCAATTTTTTTCAGTCTTTGAAAATTTTAGTTGTGTTTATTTATTCCAACTTGCACTCAAAATCATTTGATTACTTTTCATATAATATATGACTAGAAACATTACTTCTTTGTGATTGGCCGAGAGCATTAATATTTAATTTGCACAACAGTTTAATTAATGAAGGCGCGTTCGTAATTTGTTTCTGTCATAATAAGTGAGTAAACGCGTGAAAGTTCGAGTAATTGTACAGGATTTACTTACATTTCAGTTGTGGAATATAAGGGCTTAAAGCTAACTTAAGGGGTTTTTAACGAGATGTGCTGTTGCTATGGTAACCTTTAACGTCGGAAAAATGGGCATAACTTGTTAACCAATGATTGGCTATTTGTGTAGCAGCATTGATTCATCAAAGAAGAAGTACTCAAAAATCCTCAAAAGTCTTCGGTTAAACTTTGCCAATATATTTGGACGTGTTGAGATGATTCCAGTAACAGTTAGTGTCAGCGGTGATGTTCAATAATCTTCGGAAGAGTTCAGGTAATCCTCATACAAAATTATTTAATTTAAGGTTAAAGTTAGTCACAGTAATGGTAAGTCAGGTTTTTAGATTTTGCACCAAATTGCAGAGCATGTACAGTAGGGTAACTAACAACATGTATTCTTGGCCTCGATGTTTATTGCATTTGCTCGGTTGGCTAGACATCTAGCAATGTAATGCTCAATTGCCTAGAAAACAATATCAAATTAAAAAACTAGAACTGAGAAGTAATACGAAGAACTGAATAAGTTTTAACTCTAGTAACATTCACATAGTTCAAAGAAAATGTGTATCAACGTCCATTCTCTGTAAGCGGTGATACGTTATTCAATTAGCGATGAAACACGCATGCGCTGGTTAAAGCCGATATCAGCATTGAGTACCGTTACAGGTTCCTACAACCGTTATTTTTCATGTTTAGAAGCTTTTGAGTCAAGAAGACATCTATGAGATGATATTTAGCAGATCTAAACTAAGTTGGCAGCTCAAATCATGGTTCTTGGTGCGCGGTCAGGGAGTTGGTACCTTCCCCATTCATAGCACCATTTACTCGTTCTCGTTGATGTCGCTCTAGCATTTGTGAACGCCTTTCTTGCCAACTCTGGCGAAAATTGTTGAGTTCTTCATCCATGCTCATGATCTCCATGCTGTGTTTGGAAACCAGTTGTTCTGAAGGTTCTTGGCCAAACGATAGCCGAGGGGTAGGGTGGGTCTCTATGTCTTCCAGAACAATAGTAGCAGTCGTAACGCTGGTCTCTGATAATAAAAAGTTGATTTAAAGTGAGTGTATGTATATCCTTCTGCAGTACATTATTTCATGCTCCGTTGTGCAATGGTCTTTAAAACATTCGCTTTTTTCAAATCAGGCAAAAAATTGTTAGGATTTGAGATAACTGGTCACAGCTGGGACATATTCAGGAAAACTTGACTGTGTCAACAGAATTCTAATGCGTCTTAATCTTGCCGTATTCATCAGAAAGTGACTTTGAGTAAGATATGTTTTTTTGCTGTTATTGTCTTTAAGCATTGAGCTGGTCCTCACCTTCACCACCTCCTTGCTTTTTCTTTCTAGTTTTCCTATACATTTCCCAGCCGATCCCCGCGGCCATCAGTACCACAAACAACGAGAGTCCAGCGTACACTGTGATGCTGAATATTCCTCCACTTCCAAAATAATCCTCTGCAACGCTCATTTTTTCCTGCGGGATCAGAAAATAAAAAGTCCGCTGCTCTACATAAACCAAACTTTAACTACGTTAGCTTACGTTCGACATGAATCAGGAGATATATACAAAAGAATGAAAGGTCCCTGTACCTCTCTGATAGTCATGAAAAAGTCTATGTATTAGAAGTTTGAGTTTTTTGCCAAACCCATCATAGTATTCTGCTCTTACGAGTACTCTGTTTTGCTGTATAGCAACTTTAATTGCCTCTAGGGTTTTAACACGATTATGATCAACTCGATACAGAATATGACAAGATTGTTTGCCTCGGTTCACCTATCTTACTGTTTTGAAATAAAAGCCCTGGGGACTGTGCTGAATTTCTTGGCCTAATTTTAAAATCAGGGTATTTATCAGTGAGACTAAGTCAATGACTCCATTTTTGTCTTACTTTCTGACAAAAGTAATTCATTATTTAACTGCAGTGAAAGTTTGAAGAAAAAAATATATGTAATACAAAATTCTCTTGCTTACGTTCTTAATTAAGACAGTCCCTTTCCCCGGAGTCCTCTCATAAAATCCCGACATGTTTTGCCGTAAAGACATCTTGTACTGACCTGAGTGGTTCCCGTATTTTCTGCCAGGATGTGAAAAATCCATTGCTCTTCGGTTTGTACGTATTCTTTGAAGCATCGCAGGAAGTGAGTGGAATTGAGAGGGAGAATTGCTCCATACGTCACGTGACTGTTGAGAATATTCCCTACCTGTCGAGAAATGAAGAAAACAGTGTTTACCTTGGAAATTATGACAATCGAAAAGTTGATAGAGCAACAAGAATGAACGCTGCATACCTGTATGTTATGTTGAGTAAGTGCGTTGATATGATGTTTAAGCCCGTGTACATCCACTAAAGCACCTTCTACATGGCGGTCTAGTAGATGTTGGAACACTCCATCACTGCTGGCGAGAGCTGGTTAACATAACAAATGATGAAAATTTTGGGATTTTTAAATTAAATCATTCTTTATTATGAGGATCTACAACATATTCATTACTTTTTTCAATGTTAATATGCTTTTAAAAATTAGATAGATCATAAGGTGTTAAAAAAACGACATCGAGAAAGCCCAGCTGTTCAGTGTGGTATTCCGCATTCGAAGTTGATGCATTTCTTCCTCTGCTCCTCAGCTCTTGTCAAACTCCTAAAGCAAGAAATTTGAATTGTGAACTGGCATGAGACTAACCTTTCACATTTGCAATTTCACGAATCCCGAGCTTGTGTTCCTCGCTATGATTGACAGCTGACACCTGCCATGAATTCATTTATGAAAATGACAAGTTTAAGGGATTCTAAAAAGTTAGGACTTCACTCCGAGATGTTCATTGGTTTCTCGCCTAGCTCCCAACCCCCTTTCAAGACCGATTGACTCTACCCAACTCTGCTACGTTGCTATTCGAATTCGGGCATTGCGTTCTGTATTTCTTCTCTTCATCTCCTCATATTCCCATTAATCCTGTTTTCTGGTATCATTGTTCCGTGCGTAATTTGTTATGTCTTGAGTCATTTGGAAAAAGCGCCCAAACGAATCAGTGAAAAGGACACAACATTAATGGTTTATTCCAACCAGCGTTTTCAAAACTAATTTACAATATTTGTATTCTACACTATACTGATGATCTAATATTCGAGGAGAGTTTTAAACGTATCTGGTTTACGTAAACCTCCTGAAACGAATTGCTCTTTTTGATTGTCCGTTCTGAACCCCCACCTACCGTGACCCCTCGAAGGTTGGTTCGTCCTTCAAGACTGACTGACGTCATTGATGTAGTGATGATACTGATGAACATGGTGGTGATGATAAGTCCTGCTAACATCCACACAAGACCCAGCAGTTTACCAGCAATTGTTTTGGGTGCTAGGTCTCCATATCTGAAAACACGACAAACTTCATCTTATGTTTCCAGCCGATAAAATGCATCCTGAAGTACAATGTTTGCGTGTCCCAAAATTCAGGAAACTAAAATAAAATAAAAGTTAAAACGCCCCCAAAAATTACTCGTACCATATTGGAAGAGGGTGGTGTAAATGCTGTAATGCTGTGATGGCTAAGCCAGTTAACACTCGAATTGCGTTATCCAATGATTCATATTTGAATAATCATAATTACAACATGGATGGCTTTTTAATCGTTGCTTAATCAGTTTACTCGCAAAAAGTTTGTGTTCTGGAAATTGTTATTTACATATATAATGTTTTTGTAGTTAACGGTTGTAGTTTTGAACTCAATGCTAAAATTCCAGAGGAGACGTTTGTATTAATTTTTAATTTGTCTTTATACTCATTTTTATCACACGGCTTGGGTTTGTAGCCGATATAACACACGCTCTGATTGGCTAATTCTAGGGCATTGCTCTCCCTAATACCCATGGGCCGATTACGGGCCTGCAAAAGCAAAGCAAAAAGCTATATAATAAACAAATAATTAACCTCGAACGTTCGGACCTAACGGGAAAATCTCAAACCTCGGCCTTGGCATATTGACCTTAGTATCACTCGGTCAATACGACAAGGTCTCTCTCGGTTAATTAAATCACTAGATACATTGTATCTGGAAAGTTTACCTCGGAAATAAAGAGTAGTTAAGACGAGATCCGAGCAATTTCAGTCACTGTTATTAGTGGTCAAAAATCTTCTACCAGAAGATGTTAAGTTTATTAAAATCCTTTTTGCATATTCTAAAAGCTAAAGCGATAAATAATTGCCTGAAATAATCCCCAAAACAATTTTTCATGGGAACTCGTGAAAATAAATTTCAAAGTTCAGAGAAATTGTACAAACACAGGTAAAATGTCATCATCAGTGTCATTTCACCAGTACTTTCAAGTGTTTTATAGTAACTTCAAAATTTGTTTTCGACATTTGGTGTTGTTAGAAATAATTTCTTTTGAGAAGATATTTAAAACAGTCGTACAGATGTTTGCAATACAATGTAAATAATCTTGGTACAAAGTTTTTGTCCATTTGTTAGTCAGTCGAACTTTTGGTGGATTCCTTCTTGATAGTTTTCACTCAAGTGACCAAAGTAAGTCTCCGCATTTGCTTAATTTGATCAAGAAAAATTGACTCGAGCAACTTTCTCAACCGATCAGAAGTGAAACAATTTCTCGCACTTGTTTTCCCGCGCTCGACGTCGGCTACAGGTATTTGCTGGACGTTTGATTGATTCACTGGATTGCCCGTGTCCGTTGTGATTGACCAGAGAGAATACTTTGTTTTGGTTTTCGGACACTCAATTGAAGACGGCTATAAATAAGTAAATGTTAGTTATTGGCTCTAGTAACAAGATTTAATTTGCTAAAAACACGATATCTGCCTAATAGTTTCTATGACCGCTCGTCTCACATCTCTCATTTTCCAACAGCATAAGATCGGGTTCAGAGTTGAGGTAAATAACATCAGTGTTGATGAAAACGTCCAAGCGACAGTAAGAGATAAAGTTACTCCTTTCACAGCCGCTAATGTTATAACAATACACAAAGGAAGGTAACATGCGAGAACTGAAAACTGTACCCACAATGCACTGGATACTGTTTTTCTGTATCGTGCTATGTTCAACTGCGCATGTGTGATCGGCTGTCCTTGGTTAACGTATATTTGAGTCTGATGACGAAGAAGTTTATGGTAGATCTTTATATAACAACAAACAGATGTGACTAAGCACGATGGCACAGCTATGGAGCTATAATATGTAACAATCCTGTCCTTCAAAATTCCTGCTGAACAAAGTCCGATTGTCAGAATCCAAAACGAGATCACAACCCGTAGAACTCGTTTAGAAGTAACCACTTGTCTGTATCTTATGCCCAGTAACAAGGCGAGAAGTCTGTCCACGCTGATTGCTGTCAGTGTGAACAAAGATACAAAAAATAACAATAGTCCGGTAAAGAAACCAATCCTAAAAATGGAATTGCAAATGCCAAAGTTTTCGTATTCTACGGTAATTAAGAACGCAATAAAAAGTGGCTCCACGAGAATCCCAGAGAAGAAATCAGTGAGCGCTAGTGAACGTAACAAGATCTTGGAAGGTGGATGAAGGCACGACTCCTTCGAAAGAGCAGCCAAGATTACAGTGTTACCTAACGTTGAGGTGATGGCAAGCCAAATATTAGAGGCTGCAAGGAACCACAATACACTGGTTTGTCTTAAAGCTGCCGAACAGAACGGGTCCTGAGAGTCCTGAGAGCTTCGGTTTCCATCTTGCTGAGTAACTCCCATGTTCAACTTTGTAAACTTTGTTACACGACTACAAGAACAGTCGTGCTGAATGATACACAACACGGCAATTTGCGGAAGCACTGTTTCAATCAGGATTGAATGATGCGATGCGGCTTTACTTTCCTGCGCCTTTCAATAACATGCGGACTCTAAAATTCAAAGCTCAACTGACAAATGCGTTTTTCGCTGCCGTCAATCAAATGTTCGGTGGCTTCTCCCAGCTTCCGATTACTGCCGAGCGCGCAGTAATCAAATCGTTGAGCACAGTTTAGACAACGAAACAGTGCTCGGCAGTAGTCGGAAGCTGGGAGGAGCCGCCGAACATTTGATTGAATGTAGCGAAAAACTCATTTGTCGGTTGAGCTTTGAATTTTAGAGTCCACATATTATTGAAAGGTACAGTAATGGAGGAAATTATCCCGCCAGGCGAAACTGCTTTGCTAGCAGGGTAACTCAGACTGTCCATGTGAAATCTCCTGCCATGTTGCATTGTCAAATTCATTTGATCACATCCGTGTATTTGATTCCAACTGAGTATGATTTAAAACTGAAAAGTGTGCTTTCATTTCCGTGGCAGTCTGTTCCATGACTTATGTATGACTTTGGAAGATTTGCACAATAGTTCGACAGCTGTTATCAAAATTCAAATATCACTTCTAGTTGAGATTCAAGTTTATAACTCCTAGTATAATTGAAATTTAGAAGAGTGCTTTTAGTTCCGATGCGTTCTTTATAAGAATTACCCTATGGCTGTTACCATATTGATGCCAAGGAAGTTACTAGCATGGGTACGACAAAAAAATCGCCGGACTCTTATTAGTGGAAAGCACATGCAATATACATTTGTGACCATTTGTCGGCTGTACAACAGATTCTATGGGATTTTAGAGAGTCGTATTTACCTCTGTCAGCTTCACATTGTCATTGACTAAAAGGTGGATGTTTACAACTTGTTTGACGAGAAAAAACAGGTTTATTGGGTTCTTTTTTATCATTGAGTGGTGTCAGCTTGATTTGCAATCGTATTTCCTGCTTTTATGTCGGATGAAATCCGTTTTGTCGTCAAAAAGTCAAAACGCATTGTAAGTTCTAAATTAATAATGAAACTGCTTTGTTTGGCACTACAGAAAAAAAACTTATTACAAGTACTATTACAAACTAGTTTATCCAGCAGCTATTATAATATTTTCCTTTATAAAAGAATCACACAAAATCTCATCATATTATATTTAAGATAAAGGGGAATGGTTATGAAGCCTGGCAAACCTTTTTGTTATTTGTTTTAGCTCGCATTTTGGTGTTGAGCGCGGGAAACACAATAACTGTTTCTTCTGTCTGAGCAAGTAACAGATTTATAGAAGCGTTTCCTTTATGTGAATAATTCATGTGTAACCAAAATTGTACAGGTTGGTTGGACCTTCCAACATAAATTTTGGCATCTTTGTTTGTACCATCAGTGTAGTTTTTCGGGCTTCGTAACCTCTCCCCTCTATGAAGCATGATTACATGATTTTTAATTAAATGTCAGTTTTTTTCGCTCTAACTTCATGCATTGTTTATAGTTCTTCCTTGTAGGGCTTGTTTTTCTCTTTAATTTTTTACCTTGTAGGACTCAGTTGAAGTTCAGTCAAAATGAATTGTCCTCTGTATAAATCAGTGTCTGTTCCGTTGCAGTTGTTTGCAGATAAAACATCGTTCTACATTTAAACTAACTGAGTAGCGAAACGAAACTATCATTATATTCATGTATTTTTAAGGAAAACAACCGAAAACAGGAAACGACGTTTCGGCGACATCATGGCACCATTTTCAAGTAACGGGCGACCAAAAAGTTGAATTCATGCTGAAGTTAAGTGCGTAAAACAAATACGACGACGTCATGACGAAAAACTGAAAGCATAACGTCATTTTATTGCGAAGCATTTACTGTTATTCAGCAGTCTGTGCACGTGTCCAAGGTGCAGCTAAAGGACATGCTATCTGTCACATGCGGCCCTACCTACGATCATCACTATCCTGTGAACTACCCATCACCTCCGATCCCCACTTACGACTTGGGGAATGACTATTTATTATTTACTTTTTAGTGTGGCAGAAATTTCAACCCCACCTTTCCTGAAGGGATTTTAAAAAGATTAGAAGTCCTCATATTTGGAGCCATTAATCCCAAACAGTTGGCTATCATTCTTTGCCCTACTTTTCTCTTCAGCAAACTAGTGCGAAACCTCGTGGAGCTGGCTATACATAATTCCGAAGAATGTCTTGCAATAAAAATAAAACATATGGATAACATAAGTTTGTTTAGCGTCCATTGTATACTAAAACTATATAGATTTAGACAAGCCTAAAAGGGGAGCTCTTGATTGCAGTAAGTTAACCATAAAGCCGAAAATAAGGATCTGTTTTCTTGAATCAGATACTCAAAAAATGATCAACTGTCGGCATTTAATTGTTCGGTGTGTAGTTTCATATTTTTTTCCAGTTAAAAACTTGACCAAAAGCCGGGAGACAAATAAAGCGTGCACAATTTTTCCAAGATTGAAGAAATTAACTAACCGCTAACTATCCCCTTCGTGCCACGTGGCACATAGGGCCGCATTGTAGAAATTACGTACGCAGTATAACAGGGAATAACCAACAGAAGGTTTGGTGCAAGGAATATCGCGAAAGAAAAGTCAACAACGCGCCAGGGATTAATTCATGCCGAAATGATGCCTTTGTACGAACCCCTCCCACTCCCCCAAAGTAATAACCTGGCTTGAGCTTGCGATCCAATCTTACCTGGAAAGAAAAAAACACGCCACCGTCCACGCCATCTCGATCAGCTTTAAACCTGAGCCCGCGATTTGGGCACGTGATACTGGTCAGAGGATGTCTTGTTTTGACAGCTGTAAATTGACCTTAACATAGACGTCCAATAGAAAAGATGTACCTATGGTTATGGTGCTACTCTCTTATTTTTTCAAGGCATGGGGCTCCGCTCGCGCAGGCGCAGTGTAAGTGGCGTACGTAGGACAGATGGAAGTATGGCCATCACGTGACAACCAAACTCTTTTAGATCAGAGTCTTTTGAATAAATAAATACAATAAAACACAAGCTTTTTTTTGAGGGTATATCCATTATATTTTTTTTGCACGCAGAGCTTCAAAATTTGTACGATAGAGTGTGTATAGAGCCAAAAGTGTATTTTTAAATACCTGGTTGTAATTCGCTGGTCTGCTGTTGCCTCTATACCTTTTCAAGTGAAAGATCTTAAGTAATTTAAGTTTTTTTAAAATGTGAATTAAAACTTAAAAGTCTCACGACTTAAAAGTCTTCATAGATGTATGTGTGAAGTTATTTACGTCTTTGGTTGCAAACAAAATGGGTAAGGAAAAATGATAGCTATATATCAATCTATCCCACTATATCAGTCAATCTATCCCATATCTTATATATCGAGTTATCCTGGTTGTTAAATAACTGAGCTTGTGAAGTGTGATGAGAAAATGAGGTGGAAAACAGCAGATATGGACAAGTGACAAACATTTCTCTCCATTAATTAAGTTTACTGCTTACACGTATTAGAGTGTTTTTACAATTATATCGTAAATATGAACTGTATCGTTTTTCACCCTTATGATAAATTGGCACACTAAAGCTGTTTTAAAACACATTCTATGGAAAATTTACGTTACATTAGTTTCATACTATGTTTACATAGGTACCTAAACTCTCCAATAATGCCAAGACCAACGTTAGTTTTTGCCATCATGTCGTGGTTCTGTTAATTAGCATGTTTGAACCGATCATGATTAAATTTCTTTAATGTTTTGTTTTTGACATACAGTATTTTCAGGCTAGCAAAGACGTATCAAAATGATGAGAGAGTTTGTCAGACAGCTAAAGGAAAACACCAAAGACCAAATAAAATGTTGATTGAAAAAGATAAAAGCCAAATGTAAAAACGAACTGCGAGGTGGATGTTAATCCTTAAAAAGACATACACAAGTAGATTTTATGATTATGTTCCTTCGTCTGCGACATATAAAGTCACTTATTTTTTTAATATATGGGGTGCGCTATATATTACCACGAAGACAGCTACATGCAGTTGTTTATTTTCTTGCTGTTTAGAATGTTCAAAATTCAATTTTTGAACTAACAGTTTGCTATCTGAAAAAACCATGAAATTTGCTTCAAATGGGAATCCAGAAGGGATAAATTTTTATCTATAATAAGTTACCGGAAAAAATGGTTACTAAATTTTCTTCTCTCAAATTGTCCCCACCCCTTTTTGAGAAGTGCTTTCTACATTAAACCCCCTACAAACCGACAGAGCGGCCCAAAAACATCTCTTAGAAGAGCTAAGTCGCAAATTGTTAAGTCATATCCTAAACGATTTCTCTCTAATTCCAAATTGGAGACAGTCACCATGAACCTGAAGACTGGTATTTCATTGATATGCAGTTTCGTTATTGCTTTCATTTTAAAGGACTTTTGGTAACAGCAATCTATACCTATGAAGACATCAATGATCATCGCAGTTATATACACAACTTAAGCAACTGTGACATTAAAGACCGAAAAAAATTCAGGCCTGAACGGGGACCTTTGAGATACCGGTACAGTGCTCTATTAAAGCTTGAAAAACATTGAGTTCGAATCCCGTCCAGGCCTTAATTTTTCTTAGGCTTTAATTCCAAAGCTGCTTAAGTTGTGTCAATAACTGCGAAGATCACTGATGTCTTCATATCTTTCTCCGCGGTTCAAATATATGCCCTTTCATATATTCACTTGCAGCAGTCTATACTGTTGCGTAGTAAAGTTTTTTTCATTTCGAGGTGAAGGCCAATTGAATTGTTGACTTCATTCGTATGTATCATGAAGTAGAAATATATTTGAATTTATCTATTTACACCTGTTAAAGAAACTTTATGCAGATTGACAGACAACGAAAATAATGTTTCACAACAAATTTTTAAAATTCTCCTTTCTAGCTTAATTCGCAGCTCGGCATTCCTTTAGTGTCTGTCACTTCTCGCAGCGGTAGACTGAGAACTGAAACATTGGTGATAAATATGTACAAGCATCGTGTCCGCATTTGAACAATATGATCGAATCTTCAGCAACGGTTTGTTTTTAAAAGGTTCTGTAATCTGACGATATTTTCACTATTGATAGACTCATTCCATCTAACGCCAGAAGGTGGTATCTTATTTGCACATTTGCACACATTGTATTTCATTAATTTTAAAAATTGACTTTGGTTTTCCGTAAGAGCATATGTAAGCCGAACTAGGCCAGTCATGGATTTCTATATATTTTCTCTATCATCTATTCATGCAGTTAACCTCAATTAGAATGCCAGTGTTCAATAAATGAATAATAATATACATTTTCTCCCACCTAAAGAGGGTGGTTTGCGGTGAGGGTTTTTGCTAGCTTTAGAAAAGCAAATTTCATCAGCAGGCATTGTGATGTGCAATAAAGCATCCCCGGGAAAGTCTGATGTCAAAGAGTTGCTCAAGACAGTGAGGTTCTTGGCGCATGAATATTTTTCAATTCTCAGGACTTTGTACGCGACCGTTTTGAGTAGCCTCTGTACTCCAACGAGATAAATACGTCGAAGAAAGTGCTGAACATACATGTCTAGCAAAATAGCTTAAACGACTGTTTTGGTTTAATTTACTTTCACATTTTAAGCGTTGTTATGCAGAAAGAGTCGATCAATATAGTGAGAGTACTGGGGTTTTGTACATAATTCGTACTTCATGAAACACGAGATAAAGAATGAGGAAAAGAACGAGGCCAATATCCAGCCATCTTGACCGAACAAGCTTGGTCAATAAAGGATTTATTATATGGCTTTCGCGGAAATTTTTCTTAAGGGACACGGCGGGTAGTCCCGAGCGGCCAAGACAGCTCCATCTTGCCCGCTCGGGTAGCCAATCACAGCGCAGGATTTGATTCATCTTGCCCGCTCACGGAGCTAACCATATAATAAAAGTCTATTTGTCCATTAACGAAATCTATCAGGGCAGGAGCCATAATCGGGGACGGAGACCGTAAGCGCGCGCCATTTCTAGTATTGGGGTTGGCCCCATGTTATGGGACAATAATTATATTTTTAGAACAAATTGCGCCATCGCCTGCGACTCACGCGCGTACATGCTGCGAGGATTTTTGCGAATGTCGCGCGGGGGAAATGGCGTTGGGGGAAATTTTTCATGTTTTTGGCCCGCAACTCAACGCGTTTACGTCTGTTGGAATTTTGCTTAAGTATTTTCGTCGTAAGCTGCTCCAGTTTGAGTGAAGTATAAGAAAATGTCGAATTTAGGTATGTTCCACTTTAAGCTTATATATATCGCTGACCAAGTTGTGTTCCGACGGATGCTTCTTTTACATGAGCTGTACATTACTCCACTTTAAATTTCACATATGTTGAAGATTAACTGCTTTTCCATTACACAGCAAAAAACTAGCTGGATATATTTAGATATAGCAGAGCTTCAGGACTTTATAGTTTTCTAGCTCCTCTTGCCACACGCTTACGAGGAATTTGCCAGTCTATCGCGACCGAAAAGTAAAACAAAATAATTGTTAGTTTGAGTTTCGCCTGAATTGTAAGCAACGCTTGATGTTTCATCAAGGCCCAATAACTTTACGTCCGTAGAAACTGCTCGGTTTTATTCGTGTAAAAATTCAGCAAATTCTCTGTTGTCGATGAATGAGAGCGCCCGCCGATGAGTGTTTTGCACAGTCAGTAAACATGACAAATTGTACTTCCGCCGCACTTTCGTGTGAAAGCGTACATCGAACTCAAACAATAACTCTATAGTTTTTAAATATGTTTAAGATTGATAAATGTTTGAGAACATATTAAAAGCTAAGCTGAAAATATGTGAATAAAGCAGAAATAATCAGCAAAGTTACGATGACGCTTTCTTTAATCAACTTCGAATAACGATTTCGATTTTGTTGATCGAGTTATCAAAACTCCTTGTCTATTTTCATTTTCGCAATGTAAAACTTCACTATGCTTATGTTGAAGAAACACACATGATGTTAGTAGCCTTTTTTGCCTTCGTGAAATTTGTTGCAGCATCTCAGCACAAAAGATAACGAAAGAAATCTTTGTCAAGATTTGTTGACAATTGAAAACACCTACTCGGACTTGAAAGTGCACGAGCTGCACTATGCAAATGAGCTAATTGTACGCGTCAGACTTTCCTTTAAAAAACTTTTGCAAACTCCCCAAACAAGCAGAAACAATAAGAAACCATCAAAACAGGTTTTGGTTATGATTAACCATTGTCTGAGAAACTCACAAATTAACTCGATACCAGCGTAGAGAGTTTCTTGCTGTATTCTTAAGTCAGAACAAACGCAAAGACATACGCGTACTGTAAGCTTACAACTAGCGCGAGCAGATCTTATTATTCATTCCCAGCGCGAGATTGAAGTCTTGTTTTCGACCCTGAAAAACCCACCTTTTCCGTTAGCTCAGAGCATAAAACTACATATAAGCGCCCTGGTTCGTATTCCCTGCCTTATTCCCTGCCATCGCTGTGAAAAATACGCAAGATAATCTCTCAAGGTCTCTCAACTCTCACCATTTGATCACGCAACGTGACAACATCCACGCGAGCCCCCGACATGTGCGTGGATCCGCGCGGATATATGACGTCAGGATGGCGCAATTTTTTAGAAAAATTGTCCCATATCATTTAGAAAAATTGTCCCATATCATAGGTGCGCGCGGATCCCAAGACTTACGGTCTCCGTCCCCGATTATGGCTCCTGATCAGGGATATCTAAACTGAAGGTCTAACTTGACAAACAGCAATAAATTTGCCTAACGGTTTCTACGACGGCTCGTCTCACATTCCTGATCTTCCAACAGTATAAGATCGGGTTCAGAGTTGAATTCAAGGAAACAAGTGTTAACGAAAATGTCCAGGCCATAAAAAGGACTGCTGTCATTTCTTCAACTACTACTAACGCAGTAACTATACCCGCGGGAAGGTAGCACGTGACTAACATCAACTGTACCCACAATGCAGTAGACACTGTTTTTCTGTATCGCGCTATGTTCAATGGCGCATGTCCGTTTTGTTGTCCTTGGTGAACATGTTCCTGTATTTGAGCTTGGTGATGAAAGAGCTTTCGATAGATCTTGATGTAACAGCAAGTTGAGATTACCACGCACAGCAAAACACTTATTAAGCTGTAATATTTAAGAAAATGATGCGTCCAAAACGATGTCACGGAAAAGGTGACGCACAGAGTCCAGAAACAGATCACTATCATTAGAACTCGTTTAAAAGTAACCACTTGTCTGTATCTTATGCCCAGTAACAAGGCGAGAAGTCTGTCCACGCTTATTGCGGTCAGCGTGAGCAAAGATAATACACAAAAACATATATCAATAAAAACACCAATGATAATAACTTGAGAGCAAATATTTTTGGTTCCGATCTCTAGGGATATTAAAAATGTGACAAAAAATGGCTCCACGAATAACCCAACGCACAAATCAGTGAGGGCCAGTGAACGTAACAAGATCTTGGAAGGTGGATGAAGCGAAGACTCCTTCGAAAAAGCAGCTAAGATCACAATATTACCTAACGTTGAAGAGATGGCGAGAAACATATTCGAGACTACTAGAAACCACAAAGCACTGGTTCCTTTTAAAGATGCCATACAAAGAAATGGAATTTCCTCATCGTCTATGTCTTTAGCCATGTTGTTTTTATAGCGCTAAACAATCTCCCCAAACGGTAAACAAGTTGAAGTACTCCGATTGCCGAAGTTTGAGGGACGCGGCTTCAAATATTCCCCAAACTACGAATAGCTTAGGCTATTACCATCACCAACACAATGCTTTTTCGTGGCTCATTTTAACATCCCTTGCGTCTGCACATATTTATTCAACACACCAAACATAATATAAAGTTGGGCGACAGGCTTTCATTGTTATAAATGCAATTTCTATCATTTGATTCAGTTTTCTCGTAACAATGCGCCAAGGAAATAAACATTATTATTGTTTGAATCACTGGCACTTTTAATTCATCATTTTTTCATTGTCTCTTGTCAGCTAATGAAATCGTTATGTCAATAATTGTTCCGCGATATGATTTTTTAATGAAGGCTGAGTGTATTTTAGTTTCTCAATGAAGGAAGTTTTTCGCAGACATTATTTTTCTTAGAAGAGCACGAAACTTTTCACATTCTTAAAATGAAAATTCACCACCTTTTGCTTAACCTTATAATCAAATCGATAGGGGGAAAAAACAGAACAAGAAACGTTAAAAGTATGTCTTAGAAAGGTAACACCTGTTCATGATGAAAAACATTTTAACAATGATGTAATAAATTCATTGTTTATCTGCATTTTCGTTTGATTCATGCCCAGAATTATAAACCATCTAGAAGCTTCGATCGCCTTGACTGGCTAACAAGCCAAGCTTATTGTCCACGTTTTATCATAGAGCACAGGGGGAAATGTCATGTCTGCCATACGTGCTTAGTTCGAATGATTAAGTTTTAATTTGACCAAGAGCATGTAAAAAAAATATGATTACTTGCCTCTTCCAGGTGATCAGTTAGTTGGGGCGCAGCGCGAAAAATTGCGCACAAAAAAAGAAAAGAGAGCTCGGCGCGGGAAAGCGAGAGAACACCTGTGAGGTGATTATTACATTCAGTAGCAGGAATCTTCCCAGCAATCCGAAACAGACGCCATAAAGCAAACAAAGCAAGATAAGAAATTAATTAAACGTCAATGAACTGACTTCGCTCCTTACGAAAGCTGACTTTTATATGAAATCCTCCGCTTAAGCCCAAGTGGTAGAAGTCGCATGCATTTCCGTTTGCGTTCGAGTCATCTTATATAAAGGTAATACACTAAGGTTAAGTAGAGCAGTAAGTAAACAAAATAAGTTAAATAAATATGACTTTATTGCATTTTTGAAACTGAACTGGGTTTATCATAAAGTCCATTATAACTACCGGTACGATCAATGAAAACTACGTGATTACCATGTCTGATAATTGTGTTGTCCTGTAAAGCTGAAATTCAGTTGACAATGCATAACAATGTAGTCAGTCGTTCAATTTCATCTTAATTTTGGTTCGATGAATAAACAAACTCACATGCAGACGGATTTAATTCAAATATACCACCAACACAAGCTGCTTCACCTGAGATTCTTGAATGCTGACAACAAACGTGTAAGATTGAATGGTGTTTCATGTAACAAGGTTTGCTATCTTGTTCTTTAAAAGACACTTTAATTTGCTGTGCGCAGATTCGTTCATCGTCCATCCTCGCCCGTAAAGACTCTTTGTAGCTTTCCGTGGTTCTTTCTGGGAATATTCATTTTGAAGCCGCATCACAAGAGCCTAGAGCTTAGCCTGATTTCTCACTATTTCGCGCAATCGTGAACATGGAAGGTTGGGTGAATATCATTTGCCAGGGACTGCTACATATGGGAAAGAATGCACTGAGGTTTCTCGAAGTTTTTCATATTCTTCTCGCCATCTCTTCAACGTTAGGTAACATTGTGATCTTAGCTGCTCTTTCCAAGGAGTCTTCCCTTCATGCACCTTCGAAGATCTTGTTACGTTCATTGGCGCTCACTGATTTCTTCGTCGGACTCCTCTTGGAGCCACTATTTGTCTCGGTTTTGATTACGATAGAAAACGAAAACTTGAATCCGCCTTGTGGCTCGATTAATTTAATTTCTAGTATTACAACTGAAGTGTTGTGTTTGGTATCTTTGCTCACACTGACTGCAATCAGCGTGGACAGACTTCTCGCCTTGTTACTGGGCATAAGATACAGACAAGTGGTTACCTTTAAGCGGGCTCTAATGATTGTGATAGGTCTTTGGACTCTGACTGTCGCCTTTGCTTTCATGATGTTCTGGAAGGAAAATGCAAACTTATATTATGTCACTATAGTTACTCTGTTAAGTATAGTGGTTTCAACTTGTTGTTATGTTACGATTTATCAGAAACTCCTTCGTCATCAAGCTCAAGTACAAGAGCACGTTCACCAAGGACAACAAAACGGACATGCTCAATTAAACATAGCGCGATACAGAAAAACAGTGTTCAGTGCATTGTGGGTACAGTTTTCAGTACTTGTATGCTACCTTCCCATGGGAATAGTAACGACTTTAGTAATCATTAGAGGACCGAATCCATCATTAGTTGTCGCGTGGATTCTTTCAGCAACATTGACGTTGTTAAACTCAACTCTGAACCCGATCTTATACTGCTGGAGGATTGCAGGCGTGAGACGAGCTGTTATAGACACTATTAGACCAATATTTTGCTGTTTATCCGATTAGAGCTTTGATCTTCACAAAGTTAGAACAGGAAGGAGATGGTGACTGCGTGGAATTGTTTAGCGCCTTTTTAATTCTTTTGAGTGTATAAAAATTAAAAATGGCAGGTGGACGGGACTTAAGAGAGATGTGCGGTTGCCGGAGAAGTCTAACAGCGTCTTTACGATTCCACACGTAGCTACTTAAGCCACTTAAGTTTAAACGTAACTGTCTAGTAGACCAAACATTTCTCAATTCTTGGGAAAGATTATTACTCCTGTTACATTTGTGTCCAGTGTCTTAGGCATAGAGGCGAGTTAAACTTCTATCGGTTTATCAGATAGTATTCTGCGTGGTGTGGAGTGGACACGTTTGTGCATCGTTTTCTGGGGTCATTTCTCATGTTTATTAAAAGCAAATTCAAGTGTGAACGCAACTAGAATGTGACGAATATTATTTAGCGTGGCCTACGTTTTCGAATTTAATACGCTATCATTTCGAGACAACGACTGGAACACGTGTTTCCAGGGCGTAGAGTTCATTTTTCATGGAGTACGCACCAAAGAGAAAGTTAAGGTCATTCCTCACATTTGCATTGCGCATCCTTACTGCGCATAATGCAATGCCTCACTGCTCCTTAATGAGCATGGGCACCCCCCTTTTTTATTTCAAAATTGAAGTTATCATATGACAAATATTCAGTGGACAAAGTTTGAACAAAAATCTATTGTCACTTTTATTTCAGAGGAATTACCGTAATCGAGCCCGGAAGGTGCGAGCCGCCAGGGTGTTTTGGGGACATGCCCCATCGGCTCCAAAATACCATTTACCGCGCTTTTTAGGGTACTTCAAGAATTTAAAAACTTATGTTGTTTATATGTCAACCTCTGGGATAATTGTTAGTAGACTAGAGGCTGTCAAACCAGTTGATTTGATCAGTTAAACACGCTTTTCGCCTATAAATATGTAATTTTTTCTGGATTTCCGGAGCTACGCAAGTGCGTACGTGCGCCACAAGGCCTTGAGTTGTTTATACAGTAAAATAGTTCATTTTCGTACTGTCCATTTATTCGATTATTTCTTCATAACTGTCACAATACAGTATCGGAGCGGAATCATATCTCTCAGAATTAGAGTGGAATGAGAAGTGTCATTTGATTTCATATCATTGTTTCATCTTAATCTTAGAACATGGAATTGGAGTCAAATCATATGTTTCATCTTAATTGTCATAACCTAGAATTAGAATGAAATCATATGTTTTATTTTAATTCTTACTGATATAGGGCTAGAGTGAAATCATATGTATCATTTAGTTCCTACAAGCACAGTGCTAGAGCGGAATCGCATTGTTTTAATCTTGATTTTTATCAGAATTTCTACTCATACAGAATGATAGTAAAATGACAAGTTCCACACAATTAGAGCAAATCGCATGTTTCATTATAAATCTTAAAAATAAAGAATTAGAGCGAAATCATGTGTTTGTTCTTTTATTCCTGAAAATGCAGAATTAGAGTGGAATCATGACTCTTTCATGCTAATCTTTACAGAGCAATCGGATGATTCATAATAAATCTTACAAATACAGAATTAGAGCGAAATCATGTTTTTCAAGAATTAAAATTTTTGCAAATACAGAATTTGAGGCAATTTACAAATGTTTTAAGGGACCGCAAACGAAAATCTTGCTGGTGTACGCAGGATCTGTAAAAGATTTGATTAGCCAACAATAGAAGTAGAATGACAATGAAGCAAGGCTGATAGTGTTTGAGGGAATCATTACGATTCTTAAAAATACATAATTAGTACCGAATTACTCATCTTTTATCGTGTTCTTTTGGGAAACAAGAAATATAAGTGATAGAAACCGACGTTTCGGTGCATCTTGCGCCATTATCAACGCTACATAATTAAAGATAAAAAGCGGTTTGTGATGAGGCTAAGTTGAAGCGAATTTGCATAAGAGTGTCAAGCTAATTACATGGCTTGATGCTAAGCTTAAGCCTCTGTCGGTAAATAAACATACCATCACTGATATCTTTGCCTTCACAAATGAAATTTGTGGAGATAAACCCGGGAGAAATCTTGGTCTCTTATGACGTCTCATCGCTCTTCACAAATGTACCCTTAGACGAAACAATTGACATCCTGGCACGCAAAGCTTTCGAGAACAACTGATTCAATGACACCTATGATCTAAACTTGGCCAGATCTAATCTCGTTGATCTTCTACACGTTGCTACAAAGGGGCAGCTGTTTCAGTTTGATGGGGGTCTATACGGACAGACTGATGGAGTAGCTATGGGGTCTCCCCTTGGACCCCTTTTGGCTAATGTATTCATGTGCTCTATTGAAGAGTCCCTAGAAAGTCAAGGAAAAATTCCCAGAATTTTACCGTCGTTACGTGGATGACGCTTTAGTCAAGATGCCAGATCTGGCAGCAGCTACAGTATGGAGGTAGAGGAAAATGGGATGCTCCCTTTCCTTGGGGTGCAGCTTCTAAATCGCGCACCATGTGCTGAAACAAAGGTTTACGTTAAGCCGACAAACACTGGGCTACTCCTGCACTATCATAGCCATGTGGACAACCGCTACAAGCATGGTTTGCTCGTCACCATGCTTGATCGCGCGCACCGGCTATTGTCATCTTGGGCGCATTTCTCAGAAGAGTGTGAACGTTTGAGAGGAGTCTTCCGTAAGCTGAGGTATCCGAATCACCTTATTGATTCCCTCATCAACAGGTTTATCACCTCGAGAGTCGCATTGGATCAGCCCAAACAGCATACCGATGACCCCATCCGGATAGTTATCCCCTATAAAGATCAGGATGCTGCAGTGTCTGTCAAACGACAACTTAGAGATCTTAGCAGTAAGGTGCAAAAGACCATCCAACCCGTGTTTACTAGCCGCAAGTTTAAACAAGATCTAAGCCTGTGTGAGCCCAAGCCTAACATCGTAACCCAGCAATGCGTTGTTTATTTATTCAAGTGTGGCCTATGTGATGCAGGTTATGTCGGGTACACAAAGGGCCACCTTCACACTCGCGTTGAGGAACACCGTCAAAAGGCGTCATCTATTTACAAACATTATTCCAAAGAACATAACACTGCTGTTCCGACCAATTTCTTAGCACGCTTCAGTGTAATCAAGAAATGCACGAACAAATTTGACTGCCTTGTTAATAAAATGCTTTGTATTCAAGATCTTAAACCAGCACTGAATGTACAGTCTGATTCTCTTCGTGCTAAAGTATTCATGTAATTAGCTTGGCACTCTCTTATGCAAATTCGTTTCAACTTAGCCTTATCACAAACCGCTTTTTATCTTTAATTATGTAACCTTGATAATGGCGCAAGATGCACCGGAACGTCGGTTTCTATCACTTATATTTCTTGTTTCATGTATTTCCAAATCGTTTCTTATAAATCTTTTGGGAAATACAGAATTCTATTAGAATCCACGTTTCAATAGGATAATTACAAATGCAGAGTATATCAGAGCGGAATCATTAGGGTTCTTAGAAATACAGAGTTAGAGCGAACTCATGTGTTTTGAACGTTGTCATGGTCAGTCATACGTGTTTCATTTTCACGGTAATGTCCTGTTGCTTTTTTAAAAGCTGAACTGACATCTTGTCCTGTAGTCTCTTTACGTCGTGAAGTGTTTGTTCCTACTAAAAGAAGCCTGAATATTCATCTTAATTTTATCAGCAACACAAACGTGAAGTAAACACAGTTGGAGTTGACAGTTGTCCGTAACAGTCACGTACATAAAAGACCAATTCTGAAAGGTATAAAGTCAATATGTAACTCGAGTGTCACAATAATCAAACCAAAAGGATTCACATTTTGGGCTTGACAGAAATAACAGGAATAATAAACGGCCCCCGTGCACTGGTCTCGTTCTGTGCTCAGACTGCCACTCGGTGGCTGTTTTGTAAACAATCTGTTTATCAACAATGGCAACACCGAATGTACGGTTAGCTTACGGTCATTGTGAAGAGCGATTTCTGTGCCAAGACATGTTCCGCAGTATGTCCACGATAGATTGTCTTATGTGTCTCATCTTCCAGCAGTAGATTACAGGGTTCAAAGATGAATTAAGAAATACTAGAGTCCATGAGAAAAGAGAAAATCTCGTCAGGGCGATAGTTGGGCCGTTAATCTTAATGGCGGCCAAACAGATAAAGAAAGGCGAATAACATGCTACAAACACGAGATATACATAGAATACACCGACAACAGATTTAATGAGGCTGGAAAAATTTGTGATTTCTCCCGCAGTTCTCGCTACTTCTTGCACTTGCAGAGCTTGAATCTGATTCTTGTGACGTCGTACGGCTAGATAGGCCCTGATGTAAACCATCGTTGCAAAAAGGACACCAACCACGACACTTGTGGTTAGAATTATGGAGCGAATACCAGGCGAAACCCACAACGTTGCCAGAGACAAAAATCCACTAAGCAGCCATACTAAGATTATCACTGCAACGACGCGCTTGTGAGTTACAAGTTCACGGTATCTGAGATGGAAATGAATTGCCAAGAATCTGTCTACGCTTATGGCCTGGACACCAAACAATGAAGCAAGAGAAAACAAAAGCATAATCACGAGAAATACCTTGTAGTTACCACAGCTGGGAATGCCTTTCTGTAGCCACTTGACTAGTAGAGATGTATATAGCGGCTGGGACAATACACCAACACCAAAATCAGAAACAGCAAGACTCAGGAGCAGTGCCTTCAGCGTCTTTGGCAACGATGTTTTTCGTATAGCGTGTATTGTTATAATGTTTAACATGATAGCGGTACAGGATAGAAAATTGTTGAGGACAGAATTAGCGATGTAAGTCGAATAGAGGTCTTCAGCTTCGGATATTGTGGGGAAGTAATGCGGTACAGCTTCACAAGATGATTTCTTCATGATATCGATTCCAAAAAACTGAGTGCTGACCACCGTTTGTTCCACAAAGTGTTTTGGGAGAGTTCCTCTCTGGACGCCACAGACCAGCTGGATCACGTTAGCTGTAGTTCTTTTACTGCAATTCCTTTACTCCTTAAGGGGACCACCCCGGCGAAACGAAGAGAATAAAATATTCCAGGACTTGCTCTTTCAGATGTCTTGGTAGGAGAGTTTACCTAAATGAACGGCGAATTTTCAAGATGAAAGTATATAATCCGTACTGTTCGTGCCAACTTCTGCGTAGGTGAGACATTTTTAAATTGAAGATTACAATAAAACCATGACGCAAACATCACTGGTGTGAGTGTCATGTTTATGACAAAAGTCAAACGCTTGTAAAAAGTTAAACAGCTGCCTCTAATTTGGATATTTCATACGTGATGAAAGAGATTTCGAATAAATACCAAACAAAAGGCACGCTTAATGATGCCACAGCGCCGCAAACCATGTCTGAATAGACGAGAGAAATAGACGAGGAAATAAACTTACAAAATAATTTAGGCAAGCATGGGAAAAAGATTTCATGGATATTCATTTGATACTCTCCAAAGAAAAACACACAACCGGTCCTAACTAAACTGACTAAACGAAACAGTAATTACTGTGTTAACATATGGTACACCTGAACCTGAATACTGTTCAGAGTTTAATTTCATATCCATGGCTAAGTATTGCTAACAGTCTTGCTTGCACGGAATCGAATAGACAATGGACCAGTTTCGATGAATTTAAATTCTAACTTGGCTTTGACGCTTGGAGGAATAAAACAAAAGCAATCTCATAGATGGCGGAGGGATGAATAATTTAGGTATTTTGTTTTGTTCCCTTAGGCCCGGAACCAAGTTAGGATTGAAAATATATCGAAGTCGGCTTACTGTTAGATTAAGATGTAAGCTGGATGATGATCAGTTCGCATAGCATATACAATAGAGCAACCAATGGAACTAAACGTGCCTTGAGTCATAGTGAATGGAGAAAGTGGGGTGTAATTCAGGGAGGCATCAGGGGAGAAAATTTGAAAAGTACTATGAAATTATATAACGAATACATTTACTCCTGGATTTTACGACACGAGTTCCAGTAAAGCAAGAGCGTCGGTAAGAACATTTCTTTCGAATTAAAGAAGTCAGTTATTGCACGCCCAGGTAATAACGCTCAAGTTCCTAAGAAATAGGCATGTGGAAAACCAATCTGAAAAATTCGCAGGGTTGCAGAAATTAAAAGTTGAATCTAACCACTCCATAATGAAACGAATGTCAGCTTTGGTTAAATGAATTCAATATTCAGTAGTCGTGTTTTTTTCGGAGATGAGCGTCTAATATCCTGTAACCAAAATCATATATATTCCAATAAAATTCCCCATCGATTCTGCACGTAACGAATGCTTTTTTTTTTTTAAAGGGAGAACTGTCCTCTCCCTGGACAGTTTTAAGTCCTGAACCAAGAAGACTCAAGCTTCTTTTTAGTGGTAACACGTTCACTCCTTGTCATCTGTTGATGTGAGCTGCTAAATCAGTAACTCTTCCTTGTGTCAGTCACTCTTGTTTGTGTGTGTCTATGTTTGTTTGTTTGTTGTTTGCTTGCTTGCTTGTTTGTGTTTTTGGCGTCCCTGACCTAAACATGTAAAGTATCTTTTCTTTTAACTGGCTCCTGGTATTTTTAACTCTTAGTTTATTTCGGGCAGCCAGCACCCTTATCATTTTTGTTTTTACTCTATAACATTGTAATTTCTAACTCTGGGATGTCATAAAAGTTTTGTTGTTTTCTTCCTTTAGTCATTCTTCAAAAGCCCTATTTTTGACATGATGTTGTTAGCTGTATTTACAGAGGAACACGACGAATGCGTCTTAACACTTAAGAAAGTGCGTACGTGATGTTTAAATCCTTATTGTCATAAATGAAAAATTTCCATTGTTACTCATATTTACATTAATTGTAAACTTTGTATTTGGATAATTTATTAAAGTATTATGAAGACATGGTTATCTATTGTAATAATTTAACGCTATTGTAGTTACATATTGTAGTAGTTCTTCACAAATGGAGACATCGTGTTATTATCGGTTTATGACCATTATTATTGCATTGTTCGTATTAATTTTAGACGAATAAAACCATTGGGAGGGAGACTGTTGGTCCCTTGACCACAAATTTTGGTCTAGCGAATTCACAGTCCAGTAAAGTTGGTGTGTTTTCTGAGTCTTATATTCGCCTAGACATAAAAACGTCTTTGGCAAGAGAAAGTTATGTTTTGACAATCAATGTGTCTGTTATGTTTCAATGTGTCTGTTTTATCGAAAAACTGATAAATTCGCCCGACGATTAATGCATCTTTTTTTCCGTATTTACCTGAAAAGCATTATTTGTCCACCTGACCGATAATGACATGGTCATTACTATGAATTTATTATATTCGCACTTACCCAACGGTTGTCATGGTGATAAAAGCCCACCAGAATCCCTCAAACACACCGTGAGAAAATGACGCGGGAAACTGGTCAGCATTTTCTTTGCGCTCCTGAGGATGGAAAATTCGATAGTCCATAACCGTCGACTTTCAACTATCCAGGGTTTTAATTACTAAACGCCTGAAAGCATCATGTCTTTGTATATATGCATATATCATCAAAACCCACTTGAAATGGTGGTAATGTCTTCGTGTCGTGAGATTGAAGAACAACCCCACGGTGTTTACACTAAATGACAATGTTAAACAAAAGAACTAGCAAATAGCACGTTTCATCTATCGCATTACAATGGACATTGGAAATATTACTTTTAACGAGACTAACTGTTTCCACCTTTCCTTGTCTTGATTTGTTTCTTTGTTTAAGCTTCCCTCGGAAACCAAACAAACAGTCAAAAAATTATTGGTTTACATCAGAAACAAATGTGTCCTTTACATTCGGCCTACTGCATGAGCTTCTTACGCCACTCCAAGGATCATAAACTTAAAATATGCACACAAAATGTGTACTCGAAATCAAAATTTATAACCAAAGAGATTTCTTCTTGTACCGAAAATTGCTCACTAAGGGGGTGATATTGTACATTTTAATTGGATTAGCAAACCAAAAATAAGCAGACGAAATAAGAGAGAATAAAAAAGTCATTGATTCATTGATTTATTGAATGTTTCGACGTCTTCAAGATCTCATTATCAAGTTTCAAAATGTAAAGGTCAAATTATTTAAAACTTGCTTAATTAATGGCATCGACAAAACCTGAATGCTCTAAGGACATGATGACGTATTTTTGGAGTGGCGAGTTGGTTGGTCTCTTGGAGCGCGAGATAACTGTTCCAGGGAGGGTGGCCGATCTTTTTTTCAGAAAAAAACATCAAATTTCATTTGAAACAGTTAGTATGGCTGGAGTTTCCCACGTGAATCCATTCCCAATGATTTCGGCTGAAACGTTTGGGCACTGGTTTCTCAGTTCCAAGACTGTATATTGCTACCCTTGTTCAATAAAGTCGATTAATTTTGGTATTTTTTCACTTAGAACACGATTCTTTAAACAAGATTTGTCACGGTTGTCTAAGGATTCCTTGGCTGTTGCTTAAAACGAGTAGTTCATAGATTGACATTTTCACTGGGTGGAGAGATGCGCATGGATCACCAAGTTATCCGGCCGACATTTGGTCGGGCTGCCATGGTTACCTTAACAGTACACATTGATACGTACTACTGAATAGGCAAACAGAGGTAACGTTGGAGTTTCTTCTTTTCAGTAACACAAGTCCCCACCCAGTTACTACAATTTTCTGAAAGATTCACGGCACACCTCTAAAAAGGCTTCATAGAATAAGTTCACTTACCGCTAACCAGATGATAACTCCCGCTAGTGTCGCCGAGATGAGAATGAACACGAGTATAGGCCAGCCTTGAAGAACAGACAGCAGTAGCTGAGTCCCGGACACATTCCCCTTGATAAGCACCGCTACCCCTGGGGACTCAAGCACTCCGACGAAGGGAAATCGACGAACGGTCTCGGCTCCCACATTCCCTCCCACGGGTATAATCACATCAAAGTTATTCGAACCTAGAAGATTATCCAGGCTTGCAGGACCCTCAGGGATCTTTGTATAGTTAACAGTCGTGTTAATATGACAACAACTCTTGATCACTTTGTTTAAGATAACTGGAAACATCCCTTCTAATGATGGAAAGTCGTGTTCTTTTGGAGTGAAGATGTAAGGTTCCTGGGTCCACCATAACACAGTCATCTGTTCTCCGTTGATGCACTTGTGGTCAACACTAGAGTTCGTCAGGTAAACATTGTTTATAAACAAACCCATCACCACCAAGTACAGTTTCTTGCAGCTCACCATAATCACGGCACAGCTTCACTGTTCCTCAGCAATGACGCTGTTAGACTATTGCTGGATGATAAACTTGAAAAACCAAAACTGAACAAGACAGGTTTGAAGAAAGCAAGTCAAAATAATTTAGTTCCACGGTTCTCAACTGTATTTCTGTTGTAACGTTTAGTTGTTGCCTATGCGTTGATGATGCCTTGATGAAATTATTACAACACAGCTTCTACCTGGTTCCTGTGAACAAACTTTGTATTTATCACAGCTTCAAATCGAGAAATCGAGGAACCATGTTTGCTTACCCACTGTTAGATGATAGATCCCAAGAGAGCCTTCATGTCTGTTGGGGTGTTGTGATTCATGATTACCACTTAGGACTTTAAGGTTAATCGTAAAATAGTCTGTAATTGGCTAGGTATGTTCAGCATTAAAAATTAATAAATTATTTTCAGGTTCTAGAAAAGCGGCCGCCATAGTGATGGTTTTGCTTTAAGCCTGGATCGCGAAGTAATGATACATTTTTTGAATAGTTTCGGCAGATTGTTCAGTATTTTTGCACTCCTTTTGCCCCTCCAACTGAATATCGCTGATTTTCCATGATACCTTTGTTGTATAGAATAGTGGGAAATCACAGGAACAAGGAAGTTAAAGAATTGTTTGATTATTGTATCTGTATTTGGGCGACTTTAGTATAGACACTATAGAAACGTGCATCAACACAAACTGTGGTTTGTGCTATTATTTCCATTCTATAATGTACAGACAACTTTATGGAAAGAACTTAAAAAACCATTAATTGAGCAAAACTTGAAACGAAGGAAGAAACTTAATCAACAACCAAAAATTCTTTATTTGAAGTCATCCCATTTAATATTTTTATGAATAAGAGTATCTTTTGCTTGGATAGTTATTGTAAGGCGTAAACACCGCAGAATATCATAACAAACTCGCGTAAATGACATCTCGAAAATAATACTAAAACCAAAGGAATAGCTAGATCATGATCATTGCAATGAAACATTTATGGAATGAGCGAGGCCAAGTCATTATTCCAGTTCGCTTATCTCAGGCAAATTCTTCAGTGTTCGTTATCTTCCTTGGCTTGCATGATGAAAGAAAAATAATAATGCTTATTTGAACTTCTCACAACCAAAATATTTATCTCGTCCGACATAAAGAGAAAGAATTGATTGGCCGCCGTAATGTGGTAACTAGGATGCTTTAAAATACTAATTAATAAGAGATGTCTCCATTAAAATTTAAAATCCTTTGAACACTAATAACTTTGATTTTCAATCTTCACGTTCTGGAAGCCTGCCATAAACTTAATAGTTTATAATGGTCATTTATCCGAGCGTTCCACGGCGTTTTTCCAACTTAATAACTATCGCAATTTTTGCTAGTTTACCGACAAAAGGTTTGCTATCTAGCTTCCAAGATGCATGTGTTAAAGGAACAGCTTTCTCTCTGGTTTACTGGGAACAAAAGCCGTACATTTTCAAAGACGCGAAGCACAGTGAAATAGACGGCGCTCTGCCTGAAATCCTTCGCAGCGTCTATAAAACGTGCTGCAAAACAAACGCTAAGATATCAGCAAAACTCATCGATTATCCTACATCACTGAAAGCAACGATCGACGATTACTCAAATGAAGTTATAATTCCGGTGGGGCGAAGAGTTGGCCGCGAGGAGTCAATATATCTTCACCCTTTTCTTGGTTTAGTTGATTCGCCCGGAATTGCTGTCGTTGCACAGAAAAGTATACCAGGAGAAGAATTGATGGCCGCCATTTTGGATTCCTGGCCTATTTTAATCTTCATCGGGATGTCGTTATCACTCAGTGGAATTGTTATGTGGGCTCTGGTAAGAAGCTTTATCGATTTAACTAGGAAACTGAGTGTTTACACTACTCACGAGGAGTTAGCATTGTGTGCCAGTGATGTAAAACAAGGACACTGTGTGGCACAGTTCTGAGCTTTCGCTACTGGAGTTTCTTAAGGACGTTCGCGCTAATTGTTTCTGCGCATCCTTACTGCGCACGCAAATTCACACGTACGTCATACATCGAGCGCGTGCTAAGTACTAAAATGAACAATGATAGGGCAGATGGCCACTGCTATAGCTTTGCATGGATTTAACGATCTTCGACGTACGGTGACCCCTACTTTTCTTTCCAGAAACAGAGTTTATTTGCAATTATCTCCACATTGTCCAAAAATGAACAAAAAATCAATGTGGGAAGTTAAAAAAACTCAAGATTTCTTTCCACGGGACATCGAATCCTGCCATCTTACGGCTGCAAGGCGCGTGAACATACGGTCGCTAAATGCGAACTTGTTCTTTAAGGAACCTTACCAGTTGACAAAATTCACTTGATAGGTCCACTTAAACAATATCTGGCAGAGACCATTTCACTTCAAAGATCTAATTGCAATATTTTTGGGCTTGCAGACACTGTGGCCTTATTTGCTAACGATTTTTTCAGATTTAGGGTGTTCTTCCGAGCATGTTCTTTCCAAAACAAAGTCGGTGACCCCCCATTTTTTTTTACATTTCTGACATAACTAACTCATCATCTTACAGTGATAAAAGTTTCAGAAAAAAATCAATGTTGGAAAATTTTCGCGCGAACGTCTTTAAGTCTGTTTTTCAGCTTTTATGAGCTTTCCTGCTAATAGGAATAAATAACCCACCGAAATGAAGATGGCTATGATAACCTAAAAACGTGTCCAGCTCCTAATTATCTGCAGAGGTCATGCCTCCGAATCCTGTGCAAGCCTGAATTAGTTGGGTACATAACTGCAATGATCATTGATCTCCTACATCAACCTACAGACTCAAGAGTCCAGGAACTCGGCCGCAAAACAATACTACACATTGTTTACTTTGCTGTTTAAAAGTATACTACAAGTTGTTACGTTGTTTTACCACGGAATTCGATTTTGCGAGTCATTTCTGTGCCTTTCTATAATAAGACATTTAACATTGCTTACTGTCATTCTTCAAGTTAAGGCTGCTTTCAACTTAAATGCAAGCAATTCAATTCGATTCAGAGACTTGACCATTTCATTCTCGATCGTTTTTCCTCGCAGGACTATCGCTCAAACGCTGAAGAATTCCCCGAGTTCTTTCCTAGCGGAGTATTTGAAGCTGTATGGTGGGCTGCGGTTACCATGACAACAGTGGGGTATGTAGTTATATTAATAACAATTATATATATATCAAAATAATTGGTCTGCATATACCCTGTGCAAATGCAGCCTGCTCTACAGCGTCCACCGTCAGACGGTGAAAACTAGCTCACAGTGATTAACACTATAAGCTGATTAGATTGTAAAGAAACAATTACCTACAAAGAATCTCTAGTTCTCTTACCGTAACCATTGTTTTGTTACCTCACAGAAGTAGTTCGCGTTTCCCCGCCTTGCAATTGATACAGACTTGCTACCGTCCTGTTACGTAAACATAATGTCAGAACTCCATTACTTTGAATTAAACAATGTTCTTTGTTCTTTAGCTATGGCGACAAGGTGCCTCGCAGTGTTGGAGGTCGTCTGTTTGGTGTGGTGTGGATTAATGTAGGCCTTGTTATATTAGCCATTTATATGGGTATAGTCACTTCTTCCCTTAGCAGTAACAGTCTTGAACAAGTCAACAACATTTATGGAATGCCGGTAAGCATACACTTGTAGCTTGGCGAGCCTTTTCATTAGGCACGCGCTCAGTACACGCTGAAAATATTTTGAGTAGAATTTCAGACGCAGCGAGGCGAGCGAGGAGACAGAAGCTAGGCTTGCCTCTCAGTAAAGAACGAATTCCTTCTCATCTTTCTTTTCTTCTTCTGGTTCCAGGTTGCGGTTCTGAATGGCTCTGCCCAGCAGCAACTGGCCATTTTGCAAAACGCTGAAGTTCACGGTATTACGTTTCTTGAGTGTTTGGGCTTTGTGATGATTTGCTCTGTTTAACTATACGGTAGGCGTGTCCCTCGTTATATTTTTGAAGCAGAACCCTATTTTCAAGTGTACGAGGATGCGACTGAATCATTTTTTTACAGGGTGGCAACCTAAGTAACTAGTTTTCAGGCCTTTTTGACACCGTGTGACTTGTGATTTCTCAGTTGTCTTTCGGATTAGGCTTCTACATTTCTTCATCTAGTTTTCAGTAGTTTAGTTTTAATGAGATCGTCAGCAAAATATAAGACAGATAAATTCAAATAGACAAACAAATGATAAAAAGAAATTCAAAATAGCACGGGATGTGACGGGGGAAACAAACAGAACTACCGTCCCAATTGCGATCTAAATCCCCCCCCCTTCCATTTTCACCTATTTTGTAGTGAAACGAAGTTACAACGAATTGTACAAGAGCGTAGAAAGCGGTGAAACCCGAATAGCCCTGGTAGACATCTTCAGCACTCCACAGCACAGTGAATATTATGATGAGTACAAACTGTATGTAGCAACAGTCCTGAATGAGCGTGTTATCTATGGAGCGGTCTTACCCATGGGTACAGAGAACATCAGAAAATGTTTCCTTGATTACCATGGAAACCATCAGCTGGAAGTACACGAGATCTTAGAAAAGTACATCAATTCAGAACAGGTTGGTGACCGGCTTTCTAGTTAAGTTACATGCTGCCCTACACGCCAGCAGGCATAAGGGCACTAAGATTTTAGTTACTTGGAGAATTGTTTATCATAGAGTTTTTAGTGGCTTAATTTAGAAAAGCTTGATTGTCATATGGTTTGAGGGAACTACGGATTTATAGTGCCTTTTCCATTTCTTTCACATTTCTATTGATTTTCTTGAATAGCTTTAGCTTTTGTATCTGTCCAGCAAAGACTATCATAAATGCATGGGCTTTCACCCTCAATCTAGGCCATCACGTAGTTACCATGGTAAGGAATGCTAGAAGCTAGTCAGAACCGTCGTTAGATTTCTATCACTTCATCGATTACTGGTTTTGAGCGTGCAAATCTACCTGCATTTTTCAATATCGGCTCAAAAAGGTTAAACTACCAAAGAAACATCTGAAAATAACCCATAGAGACATCAACGAAAGGAGTGATCATGACGGGGGGCGTCAACCTTATGTTTTTGACAGGGATGAGTTCTCTGCTACTTTTAGTGGAGTCATTTGTCTGGCACGTATTTTAAAATGTCGCTCGGTCTTTAATTCCCTTTTTTATAATTATGTTTGATGGTATTTCGACATTATTTTTGGCCAATGTATTTTATCCAGCATGAGGTAACTATTAGAAAACATCTGTTCAAAACATGAGGATAATTTGCTGTTGTCATATTTCAGTACGGCGGTGATAACTCAAGCTCTGGTACGGACTATTTTAAAGGCAGTCTGTTTGGTTACACCATCTATGGCATGTTTGGTTTGTTTATGATCGCCTTAGCCATTGGTCTTATCTGGCAATATTATTCACGGACACAAAAGGAACACAAACGTCAAACCAGTGCAGGTGAGCAACCAAAAGTAAAAATTTGTCTCTTTCAACTGAACAAGTAACTTGTGTTTTATCTAGCTCCTGGACTTGCCTACCAAGTAATTACCTTTGAGACCCGGGGACGGCATGGGTACCCATAGGAAAATTGATTGGAGGATCAGACCCCGGGGGAACTCCCTTATATATTATAAAAAGGACAGGGTTACTCATCGTGCTTCTAGTTTGGTGTCTCCTGGGGTGGTCAGCCTAAAAATGTCCACGGCGGAACCTTACACGGTACGTTTTAGGGTACTGAGCCGAAAAAAGTCGACGTCATTTAATGTGTTGTTTGAGAATTGGTACCTCTTAGATGTGAAAAGAATTCAAGCCACGCCCACAAAACATGATGTTTGTAACTCTTAGGAGTTCTGTTTTAAATTTCCAAGCAGCAGCCCCGTCCTTTTTATAGGAGAGTCTTTCCGGGGGATCAGACCAGATCTGGAAAACCATTTCCTATTTCAGAGCAATTTTCTATATCTTGTTTTATACCTGCCCATGTTCAATAAACTATCCTTGTTCAAGCTTTATCAAATTTCATTGGGGTATTGGAGTATTGGTGTATTGGGGTATTAGCGTATTGGGTTATTGGGGTATTGCGGTATTAGGGTATTGGGGAATTACTCTTATACCGTAGTATCCCAAGACATCAATACCCCATTATCCTAACACCCTAATAGTCTGTTATCCTAATACCCTAATACCCTGACATCCTAACGCCCTAATATCCTTATACTGTTATACCCTGATACCCTAATACCCAATACTCCAATACGATAATAGCCTAATACCCTAATATCCTAATACCCTAAGAGGCTAATACCTTAATACCCTAATACCCTAATACCCTAATGCTCTAATACCCTAATTAATGCCCTAATACCCTCAATACTTTAAGACCCTAAGACCCTAATACCTTAACACACGGACTTTGGAAAAAAACTTTTGCCTTCACTATTTCACTAGGAGGACAACAGGATTCAAATACTGAACATTCCACAACTAAGACTAACAAAGATAAGGACAATAAGGAGCATGATCAAAGGGGAGTACCATTAAACTTCAGTGAGCAAACAGAGAGACTTATGGCTGCTCAAAGCGCCGAGCTACTCGCCATGGAGGACGAATTCAAAGCTTTTCGCAAAAACTGGGAAAAGAACTTCCGTGGTCTGCAGGAAAAGCACAAGAAAGAACAAGAAAGACTGTTTGAGCTCGATAATTTTGGCTACGAAATGTGAGGAAACTTTTTACTAAACAAAAGAAAAGGCAGAGTCAAGAAAACAGCACAGAAAGAAAATTTCATCATCTATGTACGTTCTTACTTCATTTTTATGTCTTGTACAAAGAACTCAAGGAATGGGGTTTTAAATATAATTTTTCTTTAAAATAAAGTGAAAGTTTAAAAATCTTTCGGTTCTGTAGCGTGTTCAGTGATTTCTTCTCAGTTCCTAATGCCATGCTTCTACTAGTAAGCTACCGAACTGGACTCAGGGAGTAACACAGTAATGGTGTACAAGTGAAGATATGAAAGATCATATATTTGAACTGCGAAGAAAGTTATGAGGACATGATTAATCATGGCAGTTAAATGCACAACTTCAGCAATTTTGAAATTAAACCCTGAAAAAAACATTCAAGCTTGAACGGGGTTCGAACCCATGACCTCTGTGATACCGGTGCTGTGCACTTGGTAGAGAACTGCATCGGTATCGCAAAGGTCATAACTGCAATGACCAATCATTTCTTCACAGTAATGGTTAGTTGCATTTCTGCAAACGCTCTAGAACGCTCTAGAGCAGAGGTAGCCTGCGAACGCAGACGTATTTCCGGCTGTCACTCGGTTCCGCCGAAAAATAACGTCTGCGAACCCGAGCCAGAAAACGATTTCTGTGACGTAGGAATTCTAAACCAATCACAGTTTAGCTCAAATAACCCCAGAACTACTGAGCGAGGTATTCGCTGCGAGGAGCACTCGAGTTTCATTCTATCATGGAATCTGATTGGCCAAGGAGAAACAAAAGTCACTACGTCACAGAGATCGTTTCCTGGCTCGGGTTCGCAGACGTTATTTTTCGGCGGAACCAGGTGACAGCCGGAACACGTCTGCGTTCGCAGGCTAGAGCAAAGGCGAATATCTACCCACCGGACATGTGGCTACACTACAACCTGTCACAGTTCGTTTTCTGCAGAACGAAGTAACTTTACGCGACTCTACTTTCCTGAATGTGATGCAAGTCAGTCCACTATCAGAGGTGAGTGACAAAGTAAATTTTAATTTCCTTTAAAACTCGCAGTGGGATATAGATGAAAATAGTACCCTTGTCCTTGTCAGTAATTTTACTTGCGCCCAATGAAACCGCATAACAATGAAAGCCAAACATCAGCCATATGTTAGCACGAGAATAACTATTTAAATCCGCGCGTCCTCGTCTTTGAATGCAGCAACTGGCGTGGCATTGTACTATTATCCACCCCTAGTAAGATCTTAGCGAAAGTCATCATGAAGCGCCTATCACTGGCTGTGGACCTTAAACTCCGCGAGGAACAGGCAGGTTTCAGGAGAGGAACGGGATGTATCGATCATATTTTCACGCTGAGAAATATTATTAAACAGAGTACCGAGTGGCAGCGAACTCTCTATGTGAACTTTGTAGATTTTGCCAAAGCCTTCGATAGTGTGCATCGACACAGCCTCTGGAAGATATTACGAGCGTATGGAATCCCCTCCCACCTTGCTGAGATCATCAAAAGTTTCTATGACAACTTTACCTGCTGTGTTGGCGATGGTGACATCTTATTTGAAGTCCACACTGGTGTCAGGCAGGGGTGTGTCATGTCCACATTACTTTTCAACCTTGTTGTGGACTGGATCATGCGGCGTACCACTGAGGATCAGATCAGGGGCATTAGATGGACACCTTTTTCCTACTTGGAAGACCTGGATTATGCTGATGATCTTGCCCTACTATCACACACCCACAAGCACATTCAAGAGAAGACGCAACGCCTTAACACCTTTGCAAAGCAAGTTGGCCTTAACATCAGCAGCAAAAAGACCGAAATTATGGCACTGAATACTACCAACACACGACCAGTCCAGATTGATAACGAAGAACTTCCTTGCACAGACAGATTTACCTATCTCGGCATCATCAGTAGAGATGGAGGAACTGACCTGAACATTCAGAGCCGTCTCAACAAGGCCAGAAACTCGCTCAACATGATGAATAAGGTAAGGCGCTCCTCCACTTACAGTATTCGTACCAAGCTGAATCTCTATCACAGCTGCGTCCTCACAACTCTCCTGTATGGTTCAGAATGTTGGCGCTTAACGGAGAAGGATTTATCAAAACTCTCTACATTTCACACCAAGAGCCTTCGGCGTATCCTACGCATCTTTTGGCCTAATGTCATCTCAAATAATGATCTCTTTGAACGGTGTGGAACTGATCCAATGGCTACCGTCCTGATGAGGAGACGTTGGAGGTGGATTGGCCACGTCGCTCGCCAGGAAGCCTCAATTGTGAAAACTGCTTTGCATTGGACGCCAGAAGGAAAACGCAAGAGGGGCCGCCCTAAGATCACGTGGCGGCGGACGGTGGAGAAGGAAATCAAGGAGATGGGGAAGACCTGGGAAGGCATCAAGTTTATGGCAAGGGACCGACAGATGTGGTGGGAACATATTGCTGCCCTACATGCCACTTAGGCGTAAAGGGCATGAGTGAGTGAGTGAGTGAGTGAGTGTCCTCGTCTTTGCCTCCTTTGTAACTATTTATATTTTATTCAGGATTAAGTGTCACAGCAGTTCAATACCAACCATTCGCGGTGAAAAATAAGGAGGACATTTTTTCATTGCACCATTATTAATGCAAAACAGTGCATTGATGTGCCTTATAATTGCAGTTTTCAACAGTTCCATCGCCGTTTCTACAACGCTGTATAAATGTGATCTTGGCTGCCCTTTACAAGACTTACAAGGAGTCGTCCCTTCATGCACCTTCCAAGATCTTCTTACCGTGACGTTCACTGGCGCTCATTGTTTTCCTCATTGAGATTCTCGCAGAACCTCTTTTTGTCATATACTTAATGACTGTGGAATACAAAAATAACCAATCTTTACGATCACATTTTTTCGTAATTAAAAAAGTAAAAACAAGTAAACAAACAAACAACAAAACACCTAAACCTGCCTGCTATTGTCAAGCAAATATAATGCATTCGTCTTAAATTTATTAAGGATATCAAGCCAGGAGAAAATAATGATTGTTTTAACGTCAGCTGTGACAGCCACTGGATACACTCGATACCCCACCAATACTGCATTCAATTTATTATACTACCAACTGATAACAGTGATGCTATAGCACTGGCACCAAAATGGCATCACCTATCATACAATCCTTTATAAAAGGTTATTACACGGATTCCATTGTGACCTCAAGCAAAAATCCTCTTCAAGTTATTAATTATATTTGGAGTATTGAATGCAAAGCCATACATGTAAACACAGATATGAAGAAATTATTTCATATAAGCAGATGTTTTTAGACACACGCAGTTTCTTCTTTGCGACCAGAGTTGTTTCAAACATTCAAGGTCGTTTCTGACACATGTATTTGAAGCCTCATGGTGTAGTCATTGCCTAATCCTTATTTGGGTGCGCCGTCGTCAAGGGGACTTTTCTTGTGGTGGTATAACAGAGTTTTACAAAATTGGACATGGAAATGTATGGGGAAGATGCAAACCATAGTGCACACGCGCTGCTTTGTATGACTCCTTTACGAGGAACCTATTCTTTGTGGTTTCTTGTAGTCTCTAATGCTATTCTCGCCATCACTTCGACGTTAGGTAATACTCTGATTCTCATTGCCCTTTACAAGGAGTCGTCCCTTCATCCACCTTCCAAGATCTTGTTACGTTCACTGGCCCTCACTGATTTCTTCGTTGGGATCTTCTTGGAGCCACTAGTTGTGATGACTCTAATGACAGCAGAATATGGAAGCTTACCTCCTTGCTATTATATTATTACTGTTTGTTTTTTTATTGGAATGCCGTTATTTTTTGCATCTTTGTTCACACTGACCGCAATCAGCGTGGACAGACTTCTCGCCTTGTTACTGGGCATAAGATACAGACAAGTGGTTACTATTAAACGAGCTCTACTGGTCGTTATCTGTTTTTGGACTTTGAGCGTTGGCTTTTCGTTCTGGGGGAATTTTAATCCTAACATTTCACCATATTATGGCTCCATTGCTGTTACATTATGCTTAGTAATTTCAACTTGCTGTTATTCACGGATCTATCAAAAACTCCTTCGTCATCAAATTCAAGTACAAGAACACGCTCACCAAGGACAACAAAACGGACATGCGCCATTGAACATAGGGCGATACAGAAAAACAGTGTCTAGTGCATTGTGGGTACAGTTTACCGTACTTGTATGTTACCTTCCAATGAGTGTACTTTTGGTTGCGATGGCCGTTAAAGGAGTAACTTTATCACTTCTTGTTGTTTGGACATTCACAATAACACTGGTCTTGTTTAACTCAAGTCTGAACCCGATCCTATATTGTTGGAAAATGAGAGAAGTGAGACGAGCGGTTATAGATACTATTAAAAAGATATTATGTTCTTTTTCAGGATAAACCTTGCACTTACAGGGTTTTATTTCTACCGTAACCTTGATTAACTGGAATCTCTCCCTTTTGATTGAAGCACTAAAGAGGCGTTATGAGAAATCTAGCTGCGAGGCCAAGCAAGGTATTAGTTATGCAAACAATGGTTTGAAATCCAGTAGAGAATTATTAACCGCGCGGCCTAGGGCGAGTGGGGTTCTTAAAATGAGAAACGCTTTTTTTGTCGCCTATTTCCAGAAATTTCAGGCTAATTTGAGAGCGCAGACGTATTTCCGGTTGTTCACATGCTAATTTCCGGCTGAAGTGGCACGAAAATTCTTAAACGAGCTGGTTTTTGAGCTTCTGAGATCAGAGAAGGGCTATTAAATCCAGAAATAAAACTGTGATAGCCACGCATTTTTCAGAGTTTTCTATTTTTTTTTTTTTGCAATTTTCAGAGATAAGGCGTCGGTTCCCTTTACGTAACAATTATGGTTTCCAAAATTATCTAATCGCAATAGCGTCATCAGAGTCCATCATGCCAGTTCTCCTCTGGTTTGGCGAAAATTCAGTTCAAATGGGATTCCCACACCCACACAAGAGACTTATTACAAGTTAAATAGGCTTTACCACTTCCATTTCGTAAGAATATAAGAACGTTTTACTTGCAAAATTATTTTCAACTTAGTTGAAATCGTTACTAGTGTCCACTACATTAGCTTTAGAGTCACCTCAATTGTATTTAAGTCAAATATTTCCGTCTCGCAAGATTTTTTGGAGGTACTGTACTTGTTTTCAGTTTCATCTCGGCCAGCATGTTGACACTGGCATGGTTGAAGCGTGAGTGGTCAACCGTTATTATGACATAACTAAAGCAAAGCGCGCGCTCTGATTGGTAAATTTTAAAATCGTCTATTTGCTAAATAGGCACGAGTGTTTTACTGGAAAATACACCACTCGTAAAATTCATATGAAACCACATCCGGGACTCGAGTGGCGTATTTTCCATATCCTCACTAGTGAAGATATCGATGATTTCACTGATATCAAGTTTGTCTCTTAAGTTGTACTTGAATTCGTGGCTGTATGATCCAAACATCTTCGGGTCTTCTCGAAAGTCTTCGGCAATCTTCGGAAATTTTCGGAAAATGTTCGGCAATGTTCGTGTGACCCTCGGACAAGTTTTGGCGAATCTTTGGAAAACTTCAGAAAGTGGTCGGAAATCTTCGGAAAATCGTCAAAAACGCCGTCATCAGTATGTCTATATAGTACAAAGAACATTTCACGTTAGTTCGAAGATATGAATTTTTTGTTCTCATGGCAAGAACAATATCTATATATATAACTAAATACATATCTATCTTGTTCTTGCCACTCGGACATAAAATTCATACCTTCTCGCCACCGTTTAATATCCTCTATTTCCCCATGGGTGTACACTGCCGACGTGCGTCCTGTGGTGTAGCTCAATAAAAGGACTTCTTTTGCTTCAATGTGTCAATGTTATGTTATAAAAGAAATGGTTAACGCCCCAGCTGTACACTATCGAGTTATGGATGCACTTGGGAGGTTTGCTAAGCACTCAAGTAGCTAGCTCTTACGTTTCTTTCGTGCTTAGCAACCTCCCGCGTGTATTCGTAACTCAGTAGTGTGACTCCCAATAGTGTACGCTATGACCTTTACCATTTGTTAAACAGTGTGCTACAAACATAAGTACGCGATGGCACTGTGGCGGATGCGCGCAGACACTACTCTGTAACCTGCGATCAGGCGTTCTTTTTTTGAAGAACAGCGCAAAAAAAGCGAACACGAGTTTAACCACTCTCGGTTTATTCATCGACTACATTTGTTTCAGAAAACACAACAACGAAGTGATCGCTAACTTACCACACTTAAATTGCTATAGGCTTCATAGGCTTCTTTTCACCGTATCATTCATTTTTACACAGATCACTTTTCTTCCGTTGTGTATTGTGGTTCTCTTTTAGCTCCCATTTTTTTGGCTGCTAATTTCCCAGAATGGATATATTGCAAAGACCACCCACAACAAACAAACAAAACAAACAAACAAACAAACAAAACAAAACGAAAAAGTAACAACTCTTCTCCTGTTGCGACAACCTAAAAATGCTGCAAAGGGTTACTTTTAGGTTTGGCTAACTCACTACACACGTATCGATCAGGAGTTAAATGAGGAGCTAAATGAGTTAATGTCCAGGGTTGAGGCGCGGTGGCCTCATGGTTAGTGCACTTGTCTCCGGATCGAGCGGTCCGGGTTCGAGGCCTGGCCGGGGACATTGTGTTGTGTTCTTGGGCAAGACACTTTACTCTCACAGTGCCTCTCTCCACCCAGGTGTATAAATGGGTACCGGTGAACTTAATGCTGGGGGTAACCCTGCAATGGACTAGCATCCCATCCAGGGGGGAGTAGAAATACTCCTAGTTGCTTCATGCTACAGAAACCGGGATAAGCTCTGGCCTGATGGGCCACTTGACTCGTATGCAGACTTTACCTTACCTTACCAGGCTTGAGGGGGGCAGGAGGGAGAGGTCTTACTGCCAGAATTTTGCGACATTTCATTATTTGTGGTGGTACTGCAGTAGAAGGGTACAATCTAGACAATCACCCTTGTCCACAAGTGTGCAATCAGGTTTAGCACTTTGAAATAAGTTACAAATGGACAATTTTTCACTGAATTCAACATGATTTTAATGAGCTCATTCACAAGTTTACTCTGCACCAGCAGTTAGCTCCCTCTCTCGTTCCTTTTTAAGCAGACCCATGAAAGCTCTCTTCTCAGCGGGATGCTGGAAGCGTCCATGGCCAAACTTGGATGAGGTGTCAATGAATTTGAGTTCAATCTTTTCCAAGGCAGCACGCTTGGTCTGGACAAGTAAGGACTGCGGGAGAACAAAAATTTTAATCAACAGGAGTTGAAAAAAGCTTGAAGGACCCTAGTGAGCCTCCACCATTTGACGCCATCAAAATGATTGACATTGCATGGTGAAACAAAATCTCTTTGCTTTACTATAAGTTGTGTTCCTGAAAGCATACTTAATTATCTTTAGTAGTTTCACAGTGATTTCCTTCGTTTGGACATGTTCTGAATAAACTATAATAGCCAAACTCTCCCATGTAAACAAAAACAAAGGTGTGGCTGACTAGGGCCCTTTAAGATCTTGTAGGACATTAAAGACTTAAATTAACAAAAATACTAAGATCAATTCCGCACCAAAAACAGTAGCCTTACCTTGCGTAGAGTGAGAACACGCTTTACTTTGCCCACAACACAACCTTTAACCATCACATAGTCTTCATTCACTTCACCATAGTGAGGGAAAGAACCCTACAAAAACAAATCATAAGGGTGGGAGTGAACTTTCTAACTAACTCCATAATGAGCACACAAAAGCTACTACCATTGAGACAGTGGGGAAAATAATTCTGTGGAACTATTAGCTTCAGTCAAGGTAGAAGCATATTTACATCTGTAAATGAAGTGTAAGATAATTTCCAAGATTTTCTTATAAACTTGGTAAATGTAATCAAATGAAATTCCAGAGCAATCAAATTTCATTAGGTCACATGGTTAACATAAGGGCACACAGAGTAAAGGCAGTACAACAAAAAATAAACGGTACGCAATGCATGCCGAAGCGATGACATTTAAAAATTGTTCCTAGAAGATTGGAACATGAATAGACAAACTGATTCTTAAACTTTTGGGTTAGAAATTTTAGGGGTTTACATTTAGGGTAGTCCATTGGTGGTTCATTCAAGTAGTTCATGTACCAGGTCAATCTTGTTAGTCCATGTGCTAGGGGTCAGCGAAATGTACCAACCCAAATAAAAAGCACTCCGCTGAAAAGTTCCTCTCTGTGAAATCAACACCTTATTATCTTTAAAGATATTTGGCAAAGCTAATTACCTCACTGGAAATTAATGTGTGTGTTAACCATATACTTGTCCAAGAGAAAATCATTTTCTCTTGACTTGCCATATCGCGTGTGCGACCTGCTTGTCTATCTAAAATTGTGTGTATCAAAGATATGTTATTACGAGTTTGCCCGTGAGTGCAAATTTATCCGACTCCGTATAAACCAAAATTCACCCCCAAATCTTAGTTTAAAAGCTGAAATTAAAAGCACTCTGCTGATCCTACAAACAGCAAACTTAAAGGAAAGCCGCAAAGTACAAGTTTCTCTCTCTGAAATCGACACCTTATTATCTTTTAAGATATTTGGCAACGCTAATTACCTCACAGAAAATTAATTTGTTGTTAACTGTATACTTGTCATCAATGAACATTCATATTGTCTTTACCCTGACAAAACGATTATCGATTGTTTAATCACAACCATTCTTTCATTGACAAAAAATATAAAACAGCACATTTCCAAAACTTCATAAAAAACTGAAAACTGCAAATGAATTGTACCCTGACTTCATTATCACTACTGTAAGCTGTATATTTCAGTGCTCATACAATGCTCATTCAATTCACTTCAAGACTGGCAAAAGTACAACTGCGCTACCAATCCGTAAATTTTATGTAGACCCTTCAGCTATTGCGTGTACGACTTGTTTGTCTATCTAAATTTGTATGCATGGATGATATGTTCTTATTATGAGTTTGCCAGTGAGCGCAAATTCATCCGACACTGTATAAAGCAAAATCAACCTCCAAATCTTTGTTTAAAAGCTGAAATTAAAAGCACTCTGCTGATCCTACAAACAGCAAAGCAAAGCCGCAAAGGAAAACCCGTAAAGGAATGTTACTCTCTCTGAAATTGACACCTTATTATCTTTAAAAATATTTGGCAACACTAATTACCTCACCGGAAATTAATTTGTTGTTTTAACTGTATACTTGTCTATACTTGTCATATCGATTAAAAGCAGTCTGCTGATCCTACAAACAGCAAAGGAAAGCCGCATAGCCTTCACCTATTACCTGTGCGACTTACTTGTCTATCTAAACTTGTATGTATGGAGGATATCTTCTTATTATGAGTTTGCCCATGAACGCAAATTTATCCAATACTGTTTAAACCAAAATCCACCCCCAAATCTTCTTTTAAAAGCTCCAATTAAAAGCACTCCGCCGAACCTACAAACAGCAAAGGAACTCCCAGAGTGCATTTCACTTCCACAGGGGGATAAAAGTGTGCGATGTAAGTGCACGGACATAAGTGCGACAAACTATGCACAATCACTATCCAAAGGAATGCATGGATGCCAGCGTAAAGTGATGACGTCACAATACGTCATCGCTTAAAAAGGTCTTGTATTTTGGAGCAGCAACAAAATAAATCTCTTACTAACGATGAATATAAAATGTACAACTAAAAACTTCCTCCTGGTTAACAAAAGGAAAGAAGCTATCTAATTGGGTAATGAATAGCACCTGTTGAAATAAGTGTTAACTGCAAAATTTTTTTTGGGGGGGGGGGGGGGGAGATGGTAATTTATGAACTGCAGCCCAAAATGATTGATTTGTCCTGCAGGGCTCGACACTAACTTTTCAACTTACTAGCCTAATGGCTAGTGACAACTTAGATGTTACTAGCCAAAAAATGTTTTCACTAGCCAAAAGTTTTTCTTTGAGACTTCCTTGGAATAATATCGAGATCATGAATCATCACTGTAAAAACTGTCGAGACTTCTTCACAGACAGGCACCATAGAAGTGTTTCAAAAGCAAAACAACTATCTGAACAATACTGCAAACTGTCCTTGGCGAAATTTGACTGCTAAAAACGGCTGATTTAAATGTTGAAGGAAATAAATCTTTCTCATCCAATTATTTTTGTAGTGGTAAGTTTGTCAGTATGCACATGACAACAAATCACCCATGTGTTTTTAATATTCTAAATGAAATGTTATCCCTTGACAGTTCTGCACGATTTTGTGCGTGATTTTATCAGGAAGCTCATGTTTTGTTCTACTAATTTTGTAACAAAAAAGAACTTCAATGTTTGCTTTCAGAAAATGCTGTCTTGTTTGTCAAATATTTCCTTAAACATAATAACATGTTCAGTCACCCATACCACACAGCAAAAAGTAAACAAACTGAAATTTGGATACCTGCTGAACAGCATGTGCCCAGTAACACATAATACGCTAATGAAATTCTGGCCTTGTTTCCGAGAAAAGTGTTTGCATTTCTCCTCAGCCAATTCCATTTTGTTTACTAGCCAAAGAGGCTAGTCGAAATAAAAAACCTACTAGCCAAAACTAAATTTCTACTACATGTAGTCTGTGGCTAGTTGGCTACCATTAGTGTTGAGCCCTGTTCTGTCTGTGAGAAACAGGCAGAACACAATAACCACCATAATATACATGTTAATACAAGTATAGCCAATCAGACCTCTGTGATTCACATGATAAATTGTTTACTGTATTAACTGTATGATGTAAACTCACCATAGGAGTGATTGCCTTGTCTGTGAGATCATACTCAGTACTAGCATTGTTTTTGACAACCTTTCCGTCTTTGGTGTGAATACCACGACCAATACGGTAGATCTTCTTGTTGATTTCAGTACGATGATGATAACCAAACTGACCAGCACGGGCAACAGAATAAGACACGCGAGCCGGATGCCAGGCTCCAATACAGGCCACCTTGCGTAGACCCTTGTGTGTCTTACGTGGCAGTTTCTTGGTGCCCCAACGGTACGTCACACCTTTAAATCCATGACCTTTAGATACACCAATGATGTCAATCATCTCATCCTTTGCAAAGACCTTACGAATAGGAGCAGGATTTTCAAGGCGTTCACGAGCCCAGTCAATTTTCTCTCCTACATCCTTGCCACCATTGACCTGAATCTCCTTAATGATAGCTTTCTTCTGACCAAGCTTCACAAGCTTTTGCTACAATGACAAGAATGTGATTGACATAAAATCAATATATTTGGTTGCTACAAGCCATATTTTGGAGTCTTTTGAAAAAACAAACTTCCTAAGAGGTTTTAGATGGGCTTACAATATTTGTGGTGTGGCCTTTTGTGGTCTAAAGCTGCTCTGATGAAATGCTTCGATCTGAACTCACCTGAATTAGTATTCACTACCAATTAATTTTCTGTTTGAAGCACAGTGTTGTGCGACGATGCTAGAATATCTAAGCTGATAAGGAAAAGTTAGATGAGGGAGGGATTATTTCTTGAGGGTGATTCAACTGTACTGTATGTAGCATCCTGTCATCAGCAGACTGATGGGCAAAAACAATTGCTTAGTTGCTAAAAAGTTGCTAAGTAGTTAAACCCTTCAATAAAATTGTGAGACAAAATATGACACTTCATAACAGCACTGTATTTTGAAATGAACTTTTTAGTCTCACAAAACTGTTTTTAAAATGGTATCAATATTATCATGTGCCAGTTGGCTGCTGCTATGAACTAAAAAGAGAAAAATACTACAAAAATAACAACAGAGGAATAGTAACTTTGTAACAAGTTGGGGAATTAAGGATTGGCAAACACTGTTATAACTACATGGTTTCAAAATATAAATATATATATATACATACATACATATATATAAATCAATAATTACCTGTGTGTGGCATATGACACGGATGACTTTGCAGTACTTTTTCATGGTGTTGAAGTCATTCTCAATAACACTCTTGCCATCCTCATCTGCCCAACGCTTGGAAGCCTTAGAGAAAGCCTTTTTCTTGGACTTGCACCTTTATGTACAAACCAGCATGGGCACGGTTGATGAAACAGAAGAGAAAATGGGGAAGCCAAATCTCATCAGCAATGACATGCCGAGCGGAGAAAAGGCACTTTGTGGGTAACACCAGTTAGAAGTGCACCACATAAACTATGAATGCTACTAAACAAGTTTACCATAAGGTACCATGAGGTTTACAATAACTATTGATGCTCTTGACTTCAGTTGTAGTATGCAATTGTAAGTATAACACTGGCCAGTAACAGATGGAGAGAGGAGTGAAAAAGAGATGTTTTAACTTAATTGAAGTCTCCTACTGAAGATCTTAACTTCATTTCATCTACATTTACCACATACCAGTTTTTGTAAAAGCGGCGCTTGCATTCCTCACTGAGATGTTCAGCCCAGATTGTCTTGAGAACACGCAGTCCTCGGGGAGTTTCAATGTAGCCAACAACACCAACAACCATCATAGGTGGTGTTTCAATGATGGAAACTGCTTCCACTACTTCCTTCTTGTGAATTTCTGACAAGTGAATAAAGAAATTTGTTCCAAATAGTACACAAACAATTCAATTTTCAAAATTTTGCCGTTTTGTTAAGGTTTTGTTTTGAATAGTTGGAAAATGAAAAACATGTTTTTGGCCATTAGAACAACGGTTACCAGTCATGTAAATTCACCAGACTCTAAAACACAGTCAAACAAGACACATACTCGATCCTGGTTTCTCCACTTCTCGTACGATGTGAGTCATGCCAGCCTTAAAACCCACAAAAGCTGTTAAATGAGGAGGTAGTGTTGGGTCATCCTTGGGGAAGGACTTTATTCTTCCATTATGATGTTTGCACCTCTTGCGAGGCAGGAAACCCAAGGAGCCATGCCTAGGCGCTCTGAACTTTCTATGAGACTAAAATAAAAGATTGCTGTTAGCTAGGTAAGGCAACTCATGGAAAATATTTTATTCAAATTGTTAGTAATTAAGTGAAGCACCACTGGAATCTTCTGTGGGAAAAAAGAACCTTCGGAATACCCCCAGAATGGGGAACTTTAACTGGGGGGAGAAAGGTTTTTTTCATGGAGTTTCACAGCTTTATTTAAATAACTCCGTTCAAAACTAATAAAAAATCAAGCACGATCTTCTTTAATGATGCAAGTCTCGAATCCCAGCATCGCAAGGTATGAAAAGCTGAAAGATTGGCTTAGTATGCTGAGAAAAATTTTAGTTTCTCGTGCTTGCAGGAAAACATGAGACTGATAAAGTCTTTTCATAAATGAGAAGTAAGCTACAAAACAAAAATAACCCATCCTCGATGAGCAGCAAGAGTTAGTTGATCAGGATACCACTGCTTTTAGCCAGATGGCAAAAAATAATGACAACAAGCGACAGATTACGTTTGAAGTTTTCCAAGAGCACCCACCATGTTCTCTACGAGCACAGGGAAAGAGAACTTCGACACGTGACATACGGCTTTTGTCGTGTGAATTCCTTACAGGGGGGTAGCTAATGGCGCCTCTTTTTCGAGTCCACGTTACATATATTTTGCGGAAGCAAGAACTTTCAATATAGGCTTCAAATATGCTCACTTTAATTGTACATCGACTTATTTGTATCGAATTCCCTTCTGCTTGACGCCCTCCAGTTGTATTTTTTTTTTATCCCTTCCGTAGCTTCTAAAACCCAGAAAAAGGTAGGTACTATATAAGGCTTGTTTTGGTGCACGAAATATCCCATTGACTCAGATTGACTGTGGTTCACGCAGGATATCATTGTGGATCTTATATGACGTACTTTTCGCGCCTTTCGTCGTGAAGCCATCTTGAATCTATTTCAAGTAGTCTTTCGAGTAGCAACAATATAACAACAAGGAGGAACTTAACACAGAACCTCTTTTCGGTTCTCATGATAAAAAGGTAATAGTGATCGTATTGTTTTAAGTAAGCTTTCTGTTTAATCGTTGGATACTGTTTTTAAGCTTAAATATAAATGATGTGATTTACCGTAAGAAAATCTAGATCTTGAAATGTTTGGGGATGTTTGGCTGGTTCTTGTGCATATTGTACATGTATGTCCTATGTTATGTTATGTTATGTATAGTGACATTTATACACTATACAGGTTTTGACTGTAAATTTCCCCAACCAATTCTGATCACTGGTATGGTTGGTTTGGTATTGTTAAAGCTACAAAAATGTCCTGTTTGTAATTTTGTTATTTGTTTGTGTGTAACATCACACCACCTCTTTTTATAAATTTCAAGATGTCTGAAAAGTTCATGAAGAGGTATGATGAAATGATGAAATCCCCAACATTTGAGGAAATTGACCGCAGGGATCCTGTGGCCTTTTGGGAAGCAAGGGAACGTTGGGCATTGGAAAGGTTAATAGAGCTGGAAACATTGAAAATATACCATGACAGAGTCCAAGAATGTTACAGACGGGAAGAGGTGAATGCCAAACAGTATTGCAGAAAGGTTGTTAATGACTACAAGAAAGCTTTTGAATCTTACAAAAAGAAAGGTAGGAAATTTTATTGTAACAACCCTCCAAGTTGCGACCATTTTAGTCACCATGGTGACTAGAATTTTGGAGCTGGCGACTAAATTAGAACGCAAGTCGCCAGCTCAGCGACTAAAATTAACATGACCTATGAGTCAGGAGCTTGAGCGGACTATCATCCGGAGCGAAAAGAAAAATGTTCTGAGCAGTGAGAATTCACTTTGTAAAGCTAGTTGTTGTGGGATTTTAACCAACAGAAATGGAGACTGAATAAAATGAAATGTTACACGGTAAACAAAGATCAAGGAATTGCATTCAGTTGAGCTTGGGACGAGACGAAATTTGTTCCACTCGACTGAACTTTGGCATGTGACAATTTTACCTGGAAGCGTGAGACAACGCACGCAGTCCGGTCATTTGCCATCGAAAAGAAGAGGAATTGCAAAAGCTTGGAAAGCTCGACGGTGACAGGATCCACAATATATCTGAGAAACATCCAGATGTATTTGAGAAACGTATTTTGTCTCAGTGGACATGAAAATACTTGACTTTACAGCAAACTTGATAACACAAGCACAGCAAGCGGCTCGCAGTTGTAAATAAATTTCACTTGTGTGAACGAACCTGGGTTTATTTTTAAATTGTCAAAGATTTCATCAATAAAAAATATCCGTCTTAGTGATTGCCCTAAAACTTGTGAAAGTATTTTTGCGTTGAGTATTCGCGTTCTGCGGTTCGCATATTAAATTCAAAATGACAAACAATTTGATTGTGAAGTTTTCTGTCCATTTCAATGCAGTCTTTAATTTTCAGATGAAGTTTTATATCGTTTGCTTATTCAAGCAGAAAACGAGGTTGAACATTTAAAAAAGATCATAAGTGATAAGGTAAAAATAGTGTTCACTTTATGGTCTCAGCAAGAATTTGATGCTGCCTTGATAAACATTGGAAAACTTTCTGCCATTCAGCTGCGAATTAGGCTATCTTATTTTAACTTGGTATAATCTGTGTCGTTTGTACTGCTCCTGTTGTGTGAATTATAAATGATATACACAAATATTTCTGTGTTTTGTGAAGGGACTTTTTTTCTTAATTTTCATTTTCATTTGATCATCAATCATTCCAATAAAAGTATATTTGAATCAACATTAGGTAGTTCTTTCACTGAACGAGACTTCAATTTACTTGGTGGTTCAAGGAAAATGTTATGAATAATACAGTTAGATAATAATAAGATTATTATTTATTATTAATTAATTATTAATTTATGCATATATTTTGGTGACTAAAATTTTTCACTGGCGACCAAACCTGAACAGTCAGTGGCCAAATGGCCACTAAGGAAAAAAGTTAACTTGGAGGGTTGTGTAAACAATTTTAGCAGAGCTTACCAAATAGAAAATATTACCGTATTTATTTACCTATAAGCCAAATTATTTTTTCAGAAATTTGGACTTGAATCGGCCAGAAAAATTCCCAACAAAGTTTTTTGGCTTATAGCCGAGAGTTTAATCGCTTTTTTTCTCTCTCAGGTGTTGAGAACCAAAGGAAATGTCACATAAATTCTGTGATCAATTAGTATTCAGGAGCGCAGTGTTTCATGCCAAATGCTTTTCATTGTTTCTAATAGCCTGCAAGCAGGTTCACTTTTGAGTCACATGTGCGAGCGGCAAAAAGCAAAGTGATCTGGCGTTAAGGAGTCTGGTGAAGAGGTGCCAAGAAAGTGAGCCTGCTTTGATCTCTGTAATTTTTTCATTTCTGCTTCGCCTGAGCGAAGTGAAATACCATTGGTCAAAAAGCAGGAAAGGTGAGAAAACTGTCAATCTATTATGTTTGATGAGGAGCAGTTAGATCCCTATGGAGTTGGTAATTTACTGCACGTTCTCGCAATAAAAAATAATTTGTCCGCATTTAGAGTCAGAGGAAGAGTTGAGTGCCCGTATTACTAATGTTTTGACAAAGTTCTAGTCTATTTCGGGTTAAATTTCAAACTAGAGAGGGAGCAGGAAATGGCAGCTGAAAGTATGTTAATGAATCAAGACATACTTGTCGTGTTGTCAACTGCATGTGGGAAGAGTTAAATATTACAAACTTACATGATTGCAAGCGGGTAACGAAACAACACAAAAGTGTTTACTTGTTTACCAGCATCATCAAAGACAAGACTGCCAAAGCAAGATCACTTCGTCTTGCAATCAAGCGTGTGTCCTTGCTACACATAAACTTTGGTGGTTTTTCTTTGGCAAAACTTTATCAACAACGGATGTCGCGCATGCATGTTGTTATGAAAAAGATTTACAATTTTCCCGAGAAATCTGAGCTGCCAAAGTTCATACATGTACTTCCAGTGAAAATTAATCGACCTATTTTTTCTGCGGTTTCTGGGGTGGAAGTGAAAAATTTGCAGAGATCAGAGCAGGCACACTTTCCCGTCTCGCAGCTTTGCCGCTCAATTTTGCGCTTGTGGCTACGCATGCTTGTGCTCCACAACGTGAGCCTGCTCTTAGGCTATGTTTCTAAAAGGTGTGATTTTAGTCTACACAATAACTTTCAACAAGTTTCCTTGGAGGGACAGTTTCTTGAATGAATGCTCAAGTAACTTTTTGTTAAGAAACATTGGTCTTGGCTTATAGCTGATATTTTTCCGATTTCTTTTTCGAAAGCTTTTGCCCACTATCATGTTTCACAAGTTTAGGGTCTTGGCTTTTAGTCAAGCTTGACTTATAGGTAAAGAAATAGAGTAACACTAGGGCAGGAAAAAAAAATTGAAATCCACTTGCTCAGTAGGAGTATTGAATGGTCTTTGTGAGCATGAGAGCAGAGCATTTATTTTTGCGAGCATGAGCAGTGATCAAATTTGCCTTGCAAGCAGCAAGCACTTAAGAAAATACAGATGGCAAGTAGCGAGCACTTCATAAATTTTCCGAGCCGGAATCTCTCATTTATTAAAAGGAAACATTGTTTTACGCCAATAAATCTGGCTGACTCCTCCAAAACAAGACAACATGCACAAAGCTAGGCATCAAAATGTTAAGATCTTATCGTGGTTCAACCAATCCCAGCAGCGCACCCAGCCATAGTTATGCCTAATTTGATTTAGCTTCACGGGAGTCAGTGGGTGGACTCTCAATCGATCAGGGAGATCTAAATCTTTCTAAGCACACTAGAAGAAGCTAAAAGCTACCAGACTCCAAAATCTGAGCATGCAAGCAGTTGCAAAAATTTTGCGAGCACAAGAGAGCGAGCACTCATCTAATTTTTGCGAGCACTTTTAAATTGATTGGGATATTCGATACCCCTCTTAGTGGGCCAGTAAATTTCAGTTTTCACTTGCCCCCACTTAAATATTACTTGCCAACATGGTGGCCAGTATGGAAATCAGAGGACAAAATTAATGCGAACAAAGTATGCTTGGATTCCTTACTAATCCATGCTTTCAACCTAATGGTTAACTAATCTTGCAGTCTTAAGTTTTGAAACAGCTTCTGACTAGAAATTATCATTTATCAAGCTGACATTTTTATTCAGACTCACAAGACTACTGAGACCACTAGGCCACTGAACTTCTATTTTCACTTGCCCAAGAGCAAAATTTACTTGCCCTGGGCAAGTGGACGTGTTTTTTTTCCTGCACTGAACACTCCTTGAAGTTATTTTGAAATATGCAAAATTCTGGTTAATAATATTATGTAGGTAACAGAGCACAGTATACATCATCACCGGGGCATAGCCAGGGAAGGGTTCTAGTGGTTCCAGAATCTCGCTTTTGGGTTATGACTATGGCTATAATTTCAAGGGGAAAATGATGGGAACCCCCATTTGGGAATTCCACAGTATTAGATCTTCCCTTTTAAAGAAAAAGAAAAGAAAATTTCTCTATGAAGCCATCACATGCTACATTGAAGGTTACAATATTATAGCAATGTGTAAATTGGACAGATTATACAAGCCTACTGTGGACACAAGCCTGCAATATGGGATTCTGCACCTTTTTAGTTTTCACATGTGTGAGAGTTGTGTATGCCTTGTTTGGTGCTATCGAGAAAACCCTTTATTTTTTGTCCAAGAGAGCATGGTAACCAATCCTGCAATCTGATTGGTTCTTAGCACGGTCCAGATTTTCCTATCTCTGACCACAGTCATGGTAATAGCGGGAAACAGCACAGGTGAAATTGTCATGTTGGTCAATTTTCATGAGTGAACTAGCGGTAATGGTCAACCTTTGCCCTTTTTGCACTTTCATTGACGATTAATTGATGCATGTTTATCTCTATTCACTTTTAACTGGCATGGAAAGTCACTGTAAGTAAATTCAATTGAGTATTTTGAAGTTGTGAGAGTTTGTTTGGTTGTTTGTAGCTTGGCACTGTAATGGTGTGTAGTCTTGTGTTTCTCTTGCCGCACAATTTTAAGCAAAAAAATTGTCAATTGCAGTCGAGTTTACCTCTCTGATCATTGCTGTATTTAAGAGAATTTCTGTGGAATACAGTTAATGGATTTCCTTGCTTTCTGCTACTCAATTTATGGTAGAAAAGTCTGATTTTGATTGATTCGCAACGACTGATTGAAATTGTTTTTGTAGTACAACTTCAAACTTTGCAGGAAATTTCACACCGGAAAAACAATTTTAGTGAACTAGATGCAACTAACATAAGGTAGTTTGAAATAAATCTCTCCTGTAATACATCTTTCGTTGTCTAGTATCCGAGTTACTCGCTCATTGGCTTGTTAATTTTTTTTACGATGGTTTGTAGACAGCACATAAGCCAATTCAGTGACAAAGTTGCTTAAACAAACCTACTTGTATGCCAATTTACTGCAGGAAAAAAATAAATGATGTTACTTGCTGGCTTAGGGTTGATCCATATAGTGAAAAACTGTGACCTTGGGCTTGAAAATGCTGCCCTCGGCCTGCAGCCTTGAGCAGCATTTTCAAGACCTTGGTCACAGTTGTTCACTATACGAGCCACTTTGCAGTACTATGCAGATGATATATCTCCCCAGGTTTTTGCATTTCCATTGGTGGTATAGATTGCTCAAGGCAGATTAAGACCTACTAAGCAGCGTAGTTCAGACCTTGCATGATCACGATGACAATTTCTTTCTAAACTTACACAGGCTACTGAGCATTTTATGTTCATTGGCAATTTCATCAGCTCAATGTGAGTGATCATTTAGCTCAATCCGCCGATTTAAAACATACTTGAGGTTGACCATGACCAGTGAGTGACAATCCTTTCTTGCTCTAATGGACCTCCATTAACCCATTGACTCCTGTGCTGGACATAACTGGCTGTGATGAGTGTTGGCCTTCGTTCCACTTCTGACGTCATCACTTTTGGCCAAAATTGGCATCATCTATACTCAAGTTCTGCAGGAGGAAAAGATCTTTCTAATGATTCCCAGATCAGGGTGATTGGCTCAATGGAGCCTGAGATATGCACAAAAATACTCAGAAATTTGAGTGAAAAACTTGGAGCAAAATTTCCTGTGACTACACTTAGCTACTCCATGGTAAAAATTGCCCGTTTCGATGATGCTTTCTCACAAATTTTTGAACTGGAAGCAAGCCCAGTAGAATGTCAATCACTGCATGAATGCTCCTTCTTGCTGATATCCCAACAGAGTGAATGGTAAATCTTGAAAATATAGTATTTGATGAAATAATAATATACATCATGGCCATCCTAATTGTAGCTAGACTCTGAATTGTATTGCTAGATGATACAGTTCTAGATCTTTCATTTAAAAGTCTTGTCCATGTTTGACAAACTATGAGTCATGAATGCCCCAAATATGTTTTCACAGTGCTCTAAGTCCAGTCATAATAATGTCTCTTGAGTGCTTTCAGCCCAGTTCCTCAGATGACGTCAATAGAAGCCTGACCCAGATCCCACTTTGCTGGGTCGTGGCCACAGAAATTACAACTTTAAACACCTGTAGGAATGTGGTGATTTTATCAATGAATCAAGATAATTTTTTGCTGAAGTAATTGGGAAAACTAGTAGATATCATTTAAGGAAAAATAAATTGGGGAGTTAGTTGCACTTTAAATTATTTCCAGCATGATTATGTATACTGTGCTCTGACACCTACAGAAACAACAAATTCTGAATTACAAATTCTGCATTAGAGTAAGTTATGTTAATTTCAGGGAGGGTTACATTTACAGCAGTTTATGCCTAGTATAGTGAGTAACCTGTTTTTATAAGTTGTTTCTTGTAAAATGTTCTATATACAATCTATAACAGGGCTTGGCATTTCTGTTAGCCCTGGTGGGTACATTTGCCAGTCTGAGGGCTTGTAGAAAGTTTTGGGTAACAATTTTATTTACATGTACTTTGATAATTTTTGTTAAGAAAACTGTACAATTAACAAATGTTTATATAAAGTTAAAACCTAGAGATGTTAAAAAGGAAACTTGAAAAGTACCTGTCATCATTAGTTTTCTTTACTCCTACTGATCAAGACTACAATCTTGATACTCCTAGTTGCTTGGTGAAGACTGGAACGTGCCTTCCAGTAATTATGGTTTGCAACCTGGCTTACAAACATTGGCAACCTGTTTATTTCACCAAAACAAATAAAGAAAGAGCTTGTGACCCCCAAACATGGTACAGAGCTGCACAAAGCTTTTTTTCTACCGAATATTTCTTGAAGGAAAGACCTTCTTAGAAATAATTAAATTTAACACTAATTCCAAGACCAAAATGAAACTTGTTGTCCACAAACAAGTTTTGTACTTTGCAGTTGAATCAATTGTTAAGATTAGGGAACTGTTCTCATTATTTGTGTGCTCTCTTAAGTATGGAATAAATGGTTTTGTTTTAATCTGAGAAGCTATTTACAACAAAGAGACCCTTTTTGCTGACTGTGGGTTTTGCTTGCTTTCTTAGCTTGGTTTGATACAGAAGGGGGTGACTGGACCAAGTGGAAAGTGGAGATTAACTAGTGTGTATCTTCCAGGGTTCTTCTTTTACTATATGAGTGACATTTTCCTTGTCAGGACATTATGTGGCTGTTTATAAAGTAAATAATTGTAATTGACTGGCTTTATTTGATAAGACATGTGTTGGTTCTTTGCCATATGCACTTTCTGATGAATAGCTAGCTGAGATTTCCACTGTGCACTTTATTATTCATAGGCCTTTCATTCTGTAATTGAACATTGTGCCATGATAATGCTATGGAAAGGTTTGGTAGTGAACATTGTACTCATGCCTGTAAACTGGTTCAAAATCTTGCATGTAAGCTGTCATAAAATGCTTTCTTTCATACATGTGTAAAGTTAATGATTCATGAAACTAAAATAAAAAATTTGAACATTTGTGTTTAGAAAATTAACAACAGAATGATGTAACTTTACTTCTATTTGATTTTCTAATCTTGTGTCTTTACAAGATTTCAAGCTTGTCATCATTCATTGACTCCGAGGTATATTTGTAAATGTACCTCACATACCAAGCAATCCTGCTTTTGTGTGGCTGTGTTCTGTTTTTTGTTTTGTTCTTTTTTTATCACAAAAGTGTTTTCTCTTTGTTTTCTTGCATTAATTTCAGTGACAAGAAATAGAAGTATTGCATTTCTGTACATCATCACTTTAATTTTAATTGCCGATTTCAGAGTTGCCGTAAGGCCCTCAATCAAAGCAGGGCCCGATGCACAACCATTCATATGAAAATGAGTTTAACTTGCATATGAATGGGAATCTCATTTTCATATGAAAGGATGGGCACCAAGACTCGCTTTGAGAAAGAGGCTTAAGGTAATTCGGAAATGGCCTATTAAGTTTTTCTTTGGCACAGCAGTTGACTTGATTTCACCTGATTCATCAAACTCGCTACAGGCGTAAATAATGAGAATAAAGTTATTCACTGCTGTTTTTACTGTGTGTTCCAGTCGGAATGTTAACCAGGGAATTGGGCAATCTAGTTCACTTCATCTGAAAACAGTAGATTAGTCATACTTTTTCCTCCAAAGTGTCTTGTTCTTAGCCAAAAAATGTTTTAGAACCTGTGAGAAACCAAAGTTTCGTCAGTTCTTGCATCTTTCCTTATTTTCCCAATCTTCTAGACTTCCTTTTTGAGTTATTTTTTTGTAAAAAAAAATACCTCTAAGTCGGCGCGTCGGGTATGTTGTGGACGGGGCAATGGATGAGTTAGTGAGTGAGAGATGTATGTATGTCACACCAATCAGATTGGATCTACTATAAACAGCCAATCAAATTTCTTGTAAAAGTAAATGGTATGTGAGAAGATTTGATCCCGATAGAGTTCAGAACGGCCATGTTCATTCCTCTATAGAAGAGGAGGAAGTATTCATATATTGGGTTTACTTCGACATTTTCTGTGGGTTAGGCTGAGAATTTTAGTTAAATGAACGAGATGAGCCTTGAGGTTTGAAACAGTTCGTGAGTTAGTAGTATGCAAATGCAGCGAGATATTTTTATTTTTAGTTACAAAGGTAACTTGATACTTTTGTTTTCTACAAGGAGTAAATTCAATTAGAGGTCACGAATCGTCGCTTCTAGTTCTTATGACATGTTTTAGAGGGGACGAGATTTGAAACAGTTCTAACGTTTACAATAGTAAGTGCAGGTGACGATTGTTTTGTTCTTGTTGCATGCAAATATAACGAGATATTTTTCTTTTTTAGTTACAAAGGGTAATTTGACACTTTGGTTTTTCACAAGGGAGTAAATTCAATTAGAGCGGACGAATCGTCACCACTCTTAACCAGGAGATGTTTGCTATCTTTAGTACCAGACATAACTAATCGATGACATCAATGAAATCAATGAGTAATCAATAGGTAATCGATAGGTAATCAGTTGATTAGTCATTGATTATTGCCAATGATCAATGAGTAATCGATGACTAATCGATGGGCCACAAAATTTTTGGTCATCGATTAGTCATTGATTTCATCCATTACTCATCGATATCATCTCGTGGCTGCAAACGTATTTGGCGAAGAAAAACAAAATTAAAACAACTTAAATGTAAACGAATGTTTCCAGGTTTTTCTTTTCAGCTTAAGTAGTACATGGAAATTAAGCTTCAGAAGGGTCCCCAGTATCTCTTTGCCGTTTGAAACAGGGACCTGCCGAAAATATGACAATAGCGGTTCTAAAACAACTCTTAAAAGATAAAGAAATCGCGTTTAGCTCAAATGCCAAAAGTCGGAACTTGTACAAATATTCAATACTCAAGCTGGTTATGTAACTGCTTATGACGGATGTTTCCCTAAGCCGAAGCAGTTTTACTTTGCTGACAAACACCCACAAAAAAAAAATCGATAACCACGTAGTCGATTCTTGTCAGCGTACTTGTTAGTTTCATTTTCAGACTGGTTGGTTACTGTTCAGTTGTTTTGTTATTAAATAAAGAGTTGGGTAAAATGAAATATTGCACAACTGAGAATCATCTGTATTTGTGATTAGGACTTTCCGTCTCGACATCGTCAACAGGAACTTCAGATAAAGGAAAAATGCGTCTAACACAGATAAAAGAATCACAAACGAAAAAAAATGGTACAAGACAGCAAGAAAAGTGTCTTTCGTGCGCAGTATAATAGTCGATGAGTAATCGATGGGTCATCGATGAGTAATCAATTACATCAATGAGTAATCGATGTCATCGATGAGTAATCGATAGTCCACAATTTTTTTGGGCTTCGATTACTCATCGATTACTCATTGATCATCGCCAATAATCAATGACTAATCAACTGATTACTCATCAATTACTCATTGATTACCAATTGATGTCATTGATCATCGATTAGTTATTTCTGGTTAGTAACAAATGGTAACTTAACACTTTTGTTTTTTATATGGGAGTAAATTCAATTAGAGCTGACAAGTTATCGGCTATTGTTTCCAGGATATTAAACAAAAAAGAAGCTTTCATTTCTGGACGGTTTTTACCTCTCTGCAGTAGCAGTTTAAAAGTTTTATTTGATGACATTCATGTCAGTCCGATATTTTTAAAGGTAAAAAGTATGAAAACTGTTCAAATGTTCTCTGAAGACTGCGCGGCACCAAGTTAAAGGGCAATTTAATTAAATCAGATTTTCAACGTGTCACAGGTTTTTTTCTCTTTCTTTCTATTTTCGGCGAAGTTGTGTTGTGTTGTGTAAAAAAGTAAACTTACGACTGGTATAAAATGCGAAAAAGTCTCTCAATTAACTTGAGTATTTTTGAGCAGAAATTCCTCTTGGGGGTTGGAAGGGTTATGTGTTCGGTGAGTGAGGGAGGTATGCATGTGCGCGTGTCACACCAATCACAGTGCGGGTTGTATCAAAAAACGAATCAAATTGCCTGTTAGAAAATAAGATGGTATCTACATTAATCTGGAGACGTGTCAGATTACTGTAGTTTGTTCAGTCAAACATTCTTACCATGACCGATGTAACATCGCAACCAAAAAAAACGTCAAATTTACCAAATCATTACTGTACCATGAATGCTCCTATCTCCGACACTTCACACAAAAAAATAACTCTGGCACGCCTTGCGTGCCTATGTTTCCTATTTGGCAGTTGGACTATGAGCCTAAGTTTTCTATGAGCGAATAGCCAACCAAGTTTAGCTGAGTTGACTATTTCTGGATTTTCGATAGAGTACGGATGAGTGGCCACTAAGTAACAAATGGTAAACGCCATAGCGTGCACTATTGAGTTATGGATGCACGCGGGAGGTTGCTAAGCACGAAAGAAGCGTAAGAGTCGCACGAGGTGATAGCCTCGTGCGACTCTAGCTTCTTGAGTGCTTAGCAAACCTCCCAAGTGCATCCATAACTCAATAGTGCACGCTATGGCGTTTACCATTTGTTTTATAACATAACATTGAGACATTGGAACAACAGAAGTCCTTTTATTGAGCTACATCACAGAAAAATGTTCGTGTAGTCTTGCATAACAAGAGAAAACAAGCCCGCGAAAATTCATTCATGACAACCGACTGCACACCAGTAACTCGATAAAGTTTCATCTTCAGACAACTGTGAAGACAATTTCGCATTTCTGGCAGAAGGACGTCGGCCATTACTTTGGAAACAATGTCTGTCAAAAGATTTGCTTTGTAAACATTAGCACACACGTCAGCAGCGTACACCCATGGGCAAATAGTAGACGCTAAATTAACCAATCAGAGCGCGCGCTTTGCTTTAGTTATGTTATAAAACTTGATAGAAACACAAAAGGTTTTCTATTTCTTAAAAATTACACAGCCATAAAAGTTAAACTGTGCTCAGAACTGCATAAATGTAAACAACAGAACTTCTCGATAACTTTTAATAAATTTTCACGCATTAGATTTTTATCCAATCTACCTTCGATATATAGATATAGACATAAATTTTGGAACTAGCTTGAAAAATCAACAGTATTTGAAAGCACATCTACTGCCTAACAGCTTTAATTAAATGATCACTGTAATTCACAGACTAAGAATTTAGGGTCACATTTACAAGAGGTTAGGAAGCCAAACATTACAACGTGTTTCAATTCTTGAATCAAAGATTTCTTTCCTTTTTTAAAAGAGTTAGCAAAATCAGTGTTAAAATGCATGGTTGTATTTATTTGGCCAAGCACGACATTGAAGTTGATAATTAGAGCCGACAATCAAATTCTTCCCATCTTGTCACTTGGCCATTCAAACCACACTGTGCTCCATATCTACACCCGCGTACATTAGTTCCTTCAAAGATGCCGGTTTGGTACCATTTGCCTTCATAGTAACACCCTTTGGGCGAAGTTGTAGGGAGAGTTGTTGGCGGGGAAGTTTTACAATTGAAATCATCCCATAGCTGGAGCTTACCATCACGAGTACAATATTCTCCATAACACCAGCCTTCTCCATCTGATCCTCGGCTGATCTCACTGCCTGCCGGATACCAAACGCCATTTTGTAGACAACCTAATGGAGTAGGAGTAGTGGAATGAGTTGAGCTAGGGGTTTCTGTTATGGTCATTTCGCCACAATTCCAGTCATCCCATGCCACAACCTGTCCATTCTGGTCGCAAAGCTGTCCATAACACCATCCATTACCATCTGATTTTCTGGTTATCTCACTGCCTGGTGGATACCAAATGCCGTTTTGTAGACAACCTAGTGGGGTAGTAGTAGCAGAAGTGGAAGGGGTTGGGGCAGGAGGTGGGGAAGGGGTTGAGCTAGGGGTTTCAGTTGTGGTCACTGGGCCACAATTCCAGTCATCCCATGCTACAACGTGGCCATTTTCGTCACAATACTGTCCATAACACCATCCATTGCTATCTGATCCTCGACTGATGTCGCTGCTTGGTGGATACCAAATGCCATTTTGGAGACAACCCAATGGGATAGTGGTAGGTCTAGGAGTGGTACTTGGGTCACAATTAAAGTTATCGTATACAATGATCCCACTATGATGGTCACAATACAATCCATAGCACCATCCTTGGCCATTTGACTCATTACGGATGTAACTTCCTAGTGGGTACCAAGCACCATCATAGTAGCACCCTTTGCGTGTGGGGGTAGGGGTAGATGGGTAGGTTGTGGAGATCACAGTGGTTGGTTGTTCGGTTGTAGTTCGATCGCAATGAAAGTCGTCCCATGACTGTACTTTTCCATCATCGCCACAAATCTCCCCATAGCACCATCCTTGGCCGTCCGATCCTCGACTTATCTCACTTCCCTTGGGGTACCAAACTCCCTCTTTAAAACAACCACCTGGTGTTGTTGCAGGCACAGTTGTAGCTTGACCACAGTTGAAGTCATCCCATGCAACACTTTGGCCATGGCTACAAAGGAGGCCGTGGCACCCACCACTCCCGTCAGATCTTCTGCTCATCTCTTCCCCATCGGCATAGCATTTTGACTCGTGAAGACAGCGAGGAGGGGAGCATCCTGGGTCGGTTGGGTGTCCGTTACTTTTACGTTCATCCAAAGGGCGAGACTGAATGCCAGTCGCCAGGAATACCAATACAAAGGATATATGCGCCACTTGCCTCATTATCCTGCCAAGATATCCAGTGATTGTAAATCTATGTGTCAGTGAAAGTCACGCCTTTTTATTGTGGCACTGAGGAAAAAAACAAACAAAAGGAAAACAAACTCTAAGTGCTGCAGAACTTAACGTACATATTTTTTTTAAGAAAAAGAGAAACTGAACTTTGCCCGACCGTTATCATTTTCCTCGTCGTAAACATTTCGGCGCATTACTTGCGATCAGGTCGACAGGCACTCTTTTTCGGAGACACGCGTAGACGGTAAACGCCACGCTTGAAAATAAAACAGGTTTAGCGTAGCGTATGACCAAAGTTTTTGTTCATTGATTTAATATTTGTCCATTTTTTTCTCGTTGGTGCATATATGACTGCATTTTAATATGAACACGCGGTGTTACTGAAAAGTGCGCACCAAGTGAGCTACAAACTTTTGATCACTTCAAGCGATGAAAAAAAAAAAGTTGAGGGAAAAAAATTGACAAATTTCTTTCAAGTTTTACTTCGTCTTCTTTGAAGTCTCTGGGGAGTTTGGAGAGATAAAAATGATTGAGCGGGGTTTATATATATTTTTTGACCATTGGTCATCATTAAAAGAAATACTCCTATTCGTCTTTTTACCTATGATTGAAATAGACCAACGAGCAGGGACTAAATCAGTTCGCAATTTTTGCTGATGACATTAAAAAAAACATTAACTGGAATTAACTTTACATTTGACTCGTGTTAACTGATTAAGGTTACTGTAGACCTTCAAGGGCCTATCTTGTCCAAAATTATTTTTTTACACCAAATTCAAGACTTTTACTTTATCTGAATTTTCCAAAAAAAATATGTCAAAAACTTAAAACGCGAACAAGTTATCCTCAAAAACGTAAATTCTTAAAACGAGTCAATGAACCACAAACTGTGATAAGCGAATTAAAATGTGTCAACCTTTGAGTTGAGCAGTAACAATTTTCGCGGCAACTGATCTCATCCGCGGAGTCGTATTTCGCTTCTTTTGTTTACGTCTTGCAATTTCTCGCAGAGAAATCTTCGTTTTTGTTGATTGTTTTCGTCTCTTAAGCGATAGACTAAGCGCTTCGCATTTCCACATTTAAACGTGAGCGCAAATCGCAAGCGAATGTTTCGTCGATGCTCTGCTCTAGCTTCTTCTGGCACAAAAGTTGATTGCCGCGGAATTACCGACGAATTTAACCGCTGATGTCTGACAAGACAGCTCCAAACGCTTCTTCCTCCTACTTTATAGAGTGTTTTTCCATATTCTACAAAAACAAACAGGCCGATGAATTGCGCGTTTAGCTGTTTTCGTAAATGTGTAAATATCTGCACTCGACGCCTGTTCAAGGCTATTCCGCTAGCATTCGTCTTTTTTCCCTTTTCCTTCTTTACCATTTATCTGCTGATTCGGTTTAGATGCTGAATATTTCACGGCAGACGATGTAAAGATATACTGTAAATGTAAACATTGCACATTCATTCCCGGGAAGCGTTACTGTAGCCCGCTGGGAAAGTTTAAAGCTGCGTTTCATTGGTTGGCGGCATGGCCACGTTGACAACCGCTTCAGTGAGGAGCGAAAACTGATCTAAAACTGTGAATTTCTTTCGAGGCCGAAAACTTAAGGTTTATTTTTGCGTGAATTACCTCTATTCAAATGAATTAATAGGGTATGTAGATTGATCGGATTTTAACGAAACTTGGCCACAATGTTCGTCAGATATTAGCGCACCAAAGACTGTGAGGCTTTTGCGAAAATCGAAATATTATTCCTGTGACGTCCCATTGAGTAACAGCAGTCAGAAAATTTTCTATTGTCCAACTTTGAAAGAGATTTTGTAAGCAACCAATAGAAATATCGAAAAAGCCTCACACCCTTTGTTAGCTCATCATCTCCTGATTGATAATGTCCAGTCAGTTTAAATGTCCGCGGTAACACAAAGGCTGGTAATTCAGTTTAGCAAGTACGGTCATTTTTGCGTTTTTAGGTTTGCGCGTGCCTATCAAAACAAAATAGCAAAATATATTGTTATTTTCGGATTCTACAGTTTATTAGCTTTACATTGATATACAATTTGCCGTGGTTTTCTTTAAAGCAGCGCGTAAAGAAAGCATTTTCCGGAAGGCATCCCTGAAGGTCTACAGTAACCTTAACTTCACATTTGACAACCAAGCATTTTTTTTAGCGACACTAAAAATATACTATCATCCAGACACCCATCAGCTGGTTTGTATTTCCTTTGACATTTTTTACATCTTTTTAAGCAACCCTATATCGCGTTCATGACTGAATTCCTGAAATCTTTGATCTACTGAAAGACATCGGTGACCCAAGCTGAGAAATGCCATCTGTTTTGATTCTGTTATGTTGAAGGACTTGAAGACATTGAATGTCTGGAGTTTTACGCTCCGAACCCGTGTTTAATTGTGTTCTCAAATCAAGCCACTCGTGGCTTCATTTGATGGGTCGTTGATAGGAACGGCTAGGCTTAGGATGATCTGGATTGCGATTCCTGGTTCTATCGTTTCCAGAATAAAGGGATTATGACATGGATTACTGAGCACTCTAAATCCTTACGCACTAATCCAAGCAAACATTGGAATACTGTTTACGTACCTTCCCGATCGGTTTGACTACTGCTGCAGTATGTACAACGTACTGTAGTGAACTATGTAGTCCAGTTTCGCGAGGCTTCTCTAGCTCAGCTAGATCTTGCTAATTTTGTTTCGTATATCAAATTTCCGTGAGACCTTTTGGTTGGCCTCTTCCCAGACTCCGGCGTTAATCACCACAAAGCATTTTTAACATTGTTTTTTTTCGTTTTTTTTTTTTTTTATATAGAAGGCTAAACTGTCCTAATGCGATCAGCAAATCCTGCCCACTATATATCGTTTATGGTTGTATTCTTTATATTTATAAAATCAGTTATCATTCATCTTGGTCATCTTGGACCAGTTTAGCATATTTACCAAGTAGAGCATTGAACGGGCTTATCACTCCCCTTGACTTCTTGGTTGGTAAACCCTGGATTGTGGTTGACGAGCGGCACAAAGCGCAATGATAAAAACAGAACGCCAGATGGAGCACACTTTAGTTACCAAATAAAAGATGGTATCCCATTACTGTTCCATGTTCATGTTCTTTAAGAAGATATGTAGAAAAATAATTGGGAACCGCTAATTTGAAAGAAATTAGTCAGAATTAGATTAGAATTAGGCTTTCTATTCCTGAGGTGATAATTGATGAGGTCAACTATCACCTCGTGCCAACAATTTTTTGAATTTTTTGAGATCCCGAAAAAGCTGTGGAAAAACTTGTCTGCGGCTCGCCTTCCTGCAGCATTTTTCATTCCCCCAAACTTCCATGAGCGTTTCTATTTAACAATAAGATTATGAACTCAAGATGTTTTAAATACAAGGTAATCCTCAGAATTGATTAGGCCGACCGAAGGCCGAATCCCGGGGGCCGAATCAACTATCACTTCACAGAAATCTCGAGTTCATTAAAGAATTTCGAGAATTTTAATCTGCTCTATAGAGAATATTAATTTTGAGTGAGATTTTAATCCTCTCGGAAATCGTATCATTCAGTAATGTCTGCCAATCCTTCTCCGAAACTACGAGGAAATGAGACAACGCCACGATTCATAGTAAACGACCTCCAGCCACTGTATGGAATAAATGTAGACAGTAGTTTTACATTGCCGTTCCATAGTTCAGGCTCACTCTCATGGATCTTGCCTTGAGAATACTTTTCCATCGATTCCAAATAATATTCGAGCGAACAATATTCGACCGGGTAAACACTGAGCTGGAATTAACTAATCAACAAATGCAATCAAACTACAGCCAATGAAATATAGCTGTTCACAAGGCGATTCAAAATCGTGTTCGTAAACATTTAAAATAAACTATAAACCACTACGACAACCATGAGGTGCGCAATAGTCTTCGCACATACGACGTACGACATATGACGTCATTCAAAATGGCGTAGAAAATGCAGACATCTCAAAAGAAGTCACCCTTGAAACCAGAGGACGCCCAAGATTGTGAACTGCGTTCTGCGAACGCAATTAGTAGAGTTCTACTAAAACTCGATAGAAACACGCAATATGTCTTCTGTTGGGTTGTATCTGAACTATTGAGTGTGTTTGGCCAGCTCTTTTACAGCATCTTACAACATTGTTCAATGATGCAATATGTTAGGTTGAAATTGCGCGTGCGAATGGCTGGGCCTTTTAAAAGAGTAAACTCCGCAACAGGTACTTACCGGCAATACCGAAGAGATATCATAAAAGCTTTGAACATTTAAAAGCAACTGGTCACCGGCTACTACGCTATCAGGCTTGGACACTAGGGCGGGCAGAAATTTAAATGGTACAAGCCATTTGCGCATTTGTGTGCGAGCGGCCGCACGGGCTAAGTATGGGCTTATGCGAGCCTGAGAATACTCACGAAGAGCACGTGTTTATTGAAACTGTACGAGTGTACGTGCACTCACACGCGTACCCGTGGTAACCTGTCATGTCGCCCGAGAGTCATGTTGGCCGAGGTCACCTCGTCCGAGACTACAGCCAGGTCGCCTGAAATTTTTAGTCATGTCGCCCGATGTCGCCCGATGGAAATTACGGTCTGAAGTTCCAACGTTTCAGCGTAAACGTTTGTTTAAAACATACCCCGTTAAGTACTCATAAAATATTGTCCTGCTGTACTTGTTTATTCAGCTGCTGTATCGTAAGAGCCCGTGAGTCCGCCATCTGTACCGTGCAAGTTCACCTTGTCAACACCCGGAAACTGCAGGGAGTACAGCGCCGCACATATCCAAACCTGCAAGCAAAACTCTTTGCGAACTGGGAAGATTACGCCTCAAACAAGTGCTCAGCCAGAGGATCACTTACGTGTGTAAAGCATGCTCCCATTTGACGCCCGGCCCAGCCAGAGAGAGTTAATCTGTTGATGTTAGTAAGTTAATCAGGTTTTATGCGATTTTAGGACATTTCTGAGGCATAGTTAAACACAAACATAATGTATCATCTCACCGTATTCGAATCAAGGATAAAGTATTGTAAAAGGTTGGTATTGTTATTGTTGGATATATTGATAACGAACTGAGATTTTTGGATTTATTACTAAGTTTAGCCAGTTTTTTTACGCTTTCGATTTATATTGTCGTAAGGTATTAATTAAAATTAACGTACAAGCAATAGCTTGTCGCCATACGTTCCCGCTAATCTGGGCACGAGTCGGCAAGACGCCTTCGATTTCAGGACAATTATTTCAGGGTGTAACACTTAGTTTACTTATCATTTAGCTGTCATTGTTGTAAATTTGGTAAAACAGTAAATTGAATGGAATAAAACATTGTTAGTGCTGGATTATGTCTAAAGCGTGTATGTTCAGTATGTCGATTTAACTTTTGTTTATAATGAAACTTTCAAAATTCAGACCGAAATTACTGAGACTTGGTTAGAGATATTTTATCGGTTCGCTATCAGTTTATACTTCAACTCTCTCCTGATTAGTAGACATGATATTTCATCAGGCGACATCACTCAACATTTTCGGGTAACATCTAAAGAGTTCGGGCGACCTGGCTCTAGTCTCGGGCGAGGTGACCTCGGGCGACATGACTCTTTAGGCATGATCGACATGAATGTGATAGGCCACATTCGATATATCAATATTCTAACATGGCTCCGAGGCTTTCAGGACAAACTTCTATGTTTGGTGGTATTTTCTTTGTATCCAAGTCTCTTTTGGGAATTGAAAGACAAATGAAACTTTAAAAAATTGCAATTTTGACCCCAAAGCTTCGGATCGATGTTAGAATATTGATATATCGAACGTGGCCTATTGATTCGTACGCGTAGGTGTGTCAGTGAGAACGCGTACAGACTTACAGAAACTCTATAGTTTTCGTTGTGTTGCCTCGTGTTGCAGGGTGTTGCCGACATGTACGAAGTCAACTTTGGCTCTACCTTCATGTTCACGTTATGAAACAAACCGATGAATAACCATGTCAGTCGGGCAGGATTAGATCTAACGGCTTCCCATCAAACGCAGGTGATCCACAGTTTTCTCATCTTCCTGGCCTTACAGGCATGGTATTTTACTGGGCTAAGGTAAAGTGAAATTGAAAAATTTACAGATGGGAGAAACACTTGCACGATTCCTCGTATCGTGGACCCTCTTGGGTCCCCGCTCGCGCATGAAATATGCTGTACGCGTATGTGATCCTAACGTAAATGTACGCCTGCTCGCACACTAGCTACTTATTATAGATATTAGGCCCTGTCCAAACGGGAAATGTTTGGCAATCAAACATGATCAAACATTGCTTGGTGACCGTTTGGACACCTTGTTGGATCGTGCTTGTTAAAATTTGCGCGACGTCAAACATTGTAAACATTTTGTTTGTTCAAACATGTTTGATATCGTTTGGCCACTCAGTGCAACGTCAACATGTTTGGTCACCAAACCTGACAATGTTTGATCGTGTTTGATCGCCTGACATTACTCGTTTGGACAGGGCTTAGAATTTATGCGCGATGAGAGAAAAATTAGTACGTGACACTTGTAAATGTAAATCTTGTTTACAGTGGTCATGCACTTAGTTATACAAACACTAAGCTTAGCTAGTTTACAGGCATACCACTGAAACAAAGGAAAAAAATATTTCAAATAAACGAGACATATGTAACGAAAGGTTTTCAGTGCGGAACTGCGCGGTTAGGGACGGATATGGGCTATCAGCTTGGGTGCTGTTGAATACAGGAATAACGGCGGACGGACTTGTCTTAGGGAAAGCTTGGAAGAGCACAGGCTCGCTGCACGGCACTCGTTACTCAATGCCAAAGGTACAGGGTCGTTGTCTCTCGTCAGCCGGACAGTAAATCAGCAAGGACTCTCACAGATCTGGAACTCTCTTGTCTTCTTTATTTTAGATTAAACCTCGTGGTACATAGCTCAAAGGTAACTCAGGGTATAGTTAATAGGGGGTAACTCAAGGTAAAATCAAGGTAGATCAAATAGTATACAGTACGTGCCTGCTTGTATATGCTCACAGTGCGATAATAATAGCAGGTGAACTTTAAGGTTTACAGCAAAACTGAATAAACAACTAAGTATCGATACCAACATCCGTAAAGGAAATTGCAAAACGTTTAGATCTTCCGTTCAAGATAAGTTCGAGGAAATTGCTCAAGGTATGTAAATAATGGTGTTATTTGACAATACGCTGCTTCATATCTGAGAACAATAAATTAACGATATTAAACAAAATATTGGACTAGAAATAATCTTAAAACTCGCAGAGAAGTTCCATTCTATGTGTGAATTTGTAATTATTCTATATCTAAGATACCGTATCAAGAAATGGTCTGTTGTTCCGGCTCAACATCTCACTTTCAGCAAAAATGGATAGCCTTTTGTTCTTGGTAGCCCTGAGGGACTTCGTCCGAAGCCAAGCCTAAATCGTCGCCGTTGTTCGCAAAACTTTCAGCATAACAATTAAGCTGCACTTGGGGGTGGGCAGCGTAATTTTTTCTCTCGTAAAGTCAATTCTCACCGGTGTACCCCAAGGCAAAATTGACCGCCGCTGTGCGCATCGAGGTGATCACAATTCAAAAACTAATTATCCACATGTGTCGCATTCGGACCACGTCTCTCTAAATACAACCCCCGGTTTAAATCCTTTTTTATTCTAATTCCGTCTCGTTTTAATAGGTATGCTGCTGAAAACATTCTTTGTCTGTCATTCGTGCGGCGTTATAACTTTTCTGCTTTTTATTAAGTCGACCGGGCGGTGGTTAGAGTGAAGAGTGTGTGACCGAATTTCTGTTTTCGCGCGTATAAATCTTTCTCTGAAACCTGGCGATCGTCATGGAAGTTATTCTTTTTCAATTTTTTTAGTGTTCGCGGAGCGTCCAGATTTTGACTCAACTGTTTTCAGTCGAGCGCGCGGCACTTTATAAAAGAGGTGTGACTTTTTAGTTTTGAAAGAGCGCCGTTGTTTTCAATCAAGCTCGCAGCAAACGAAGGTGTGATCATGCATGCTAATAAAAGAACACTTAACCTGATGAATGAAGAGCGGCATTTGAATGAACTCAATTTTAGTAAACAAATCTAGAACGGTGGAGTCGTGATTCACAAAACAATACGTTGAGAGTAAAGCGAAAATTATTAAAGAGCAGAGAAACGCTACCCAAAACATCGCGTCTGTAATTTTAATTATTTTCCCCCTGATTTCTTTCCGCTGGAAATCGCTGTGGACATCAATCGGTCGGCGAGGAAAGATGAGCGAGCTTCGAAGCGCTGTTAAGAGCCATTAATCTCTGGCCGAATGCTCGACTGAAAGCAGTCTCTCCTCCTGCTTTTCAATCCGTGGGTCGAACGCGGAAACAGCGGGAGCACGAAACGAGCGGCTTTGCCGCTCGATTATCGCGCTCGCTATTTTCGCGTTCATCCTACACTGATCTTATGGGTTTTCGAGCGAAAGAGAGCCTGTTCGCAATCTAGCATACATTGCTATCTTATGACATTTCCTGTAGATTACGATAAGTTTACAATTCTAAGTAAAGTGCGAAACGGGCGGAACTAATTTACAATGAGGATATACAGAAGAGCAAATATTACGCATAAACCTACTTATAGTCTTTGGGGGTATTTCTCTTCTGTGACAGTTAAAAATCCCAACTGGCAGGAGGCAGACCAGTTGCCTATACACAAAGCGTGACCGAGGATTTCAACTCGGGACTACAGACAAACAAATACCGCTAGTGGCAGAGTGGAGGCCTTGAACTCGGGACCTCCGGACTACAACACCAGGGGCCCGTTTCTCGAAGGTTCCCAAAAGTTTTCGCACCCGGAAAGCCGTACTGAAAGTCAGTCTCAAACCTATGATAACAGAGCTGTTTCATTTACATATTCTTAATATGACCAGAAGTTCCCTTCATACAAGAAGTTTCAGGCGTACACACCTTTCTGTTTCTAGATACAGATTAACTAAAAACTGGGCTCCTGCTAAAAAATGGCTTTGCGGGCCCGAAAAGTTTCCGGGACGTTCGAGAATCAGGCCCCAGCCGCCCTAAACCACTCGGCCACGCTGCCTCCCACAAAGGGCAGGCGGCGTGGTCAAGTTGTTAGGACTTTTAAGAGGAAGGGCACCCTCGTGATGTTACGTACGTGTAGATGATCGTGAACAAGGGCAGTTATTAAATTGAAACAAACTTGTAATAGAAGCTCATGCGGGGGAATATCATTAAAAAAGTATTCATTTTTTAATTCGTTTGCATTTGAAAAGGCTCCCTGCATTAGCCTCAGTTGCAAGCTAGTTCCAGTCCAATACCGAGAATATCTGGGCGTATTTTAAACGTCCGAGTTAAACTATAAGTCCTTCACTTTTTTCCCTTTGGATAGCTGAAAACACCAAATAACAGAGAAGTCCTGTTTTCTTAAAATATTAGGCGGAAACGGGAATTGAAGAAAACAGCTACTGTGTCGTTTCTTTACGAATCGGGGGGCACTAATCTTTGCGATTGCAAAAGACTGGTTTTTCTAGATGGATAATAATTTTGCGATTTTCGGGAAGTCGCGTTTTATTGAAATTACAACATTTTCGCATTTTTAAATTAAACTGCATACAATTTACAAGTGAGATGTAAAACACAGTAATCCAGTGCGGAATTGTAGATGCTCTTCTCAATGGAGTAGCTTCAGACGATCCTTCCCTGAAAACCTTTTTTATTTCTGAACGTTTTGTTTGTCTTGTCATCGTTTTATTTCTGAACGAAAGGCTTTCAATATTTATTATTTCGCCAGTGGAGCAAATTTTTGCGGTAATTATTTTTTGCGGGAACTTTTTTTGCGGATCATGAAAAAAACCCGCAAAAATCGCAAAAAATTATAGAACCCGCAAAAATTTAGTGCCACACGGTAAAATAAACCAATCAGAATGATGAAGTGGTGGGTTTTTACTGCTTTCGTTTAATTTTACAAACACATTTGGACTAGGGGCTTAATTACTCTTCGGGGCTGTTTCTTTTACTGTATTTAGAAGTGCAGAAAGATGTACAGATTTACATGCATCAGTGGAGCCGTGTCCGATCTCGAGTGTTCTTTACTTCTGCCTGATAAGGGTCTTGAACAGGAAGCAACTGCGGTGGGTAAAATCACTTTTCACTTAAATGGCTTGAACCTTCATTTCCAACCACGTCAATCACAATAATCTACACCAAGTATGAAATTCAGTCATAGCTCAAGCCTTTCCTTGGTTAGTCCATTTTGGCCGATTGTAGAAACAAAATATCATTAAAACATATCTGGCACGTTCAAAAAAGAGCTTCCAGAAATTGTCACCTGCTCTTCTGATTGGCCTGGAAAAGCAGCCATTTTGATGCCTGTCTTGTCATTGGACGGAAAAAAAAAAACTTTGAACCACACACACAAAAAAAAAAAAACAAAAAACAACAACAAAAACCAAACCAAACCAAACCAAACCAAACCAAACCAAACCAAACCAAAAAAAACAAAACAAAACAAAACAAAACAAAACAAAACAAAAGAAAACAAAACACCAAATGAAAAGCCGACTGTTTTACATGCTATCCCCTAACTGACCCTAAGACTGTCTTCCAGAATACGACTGTGCCTCCACTTTCACAATACATCCTAAAAGTTCAGTGAGAAGCTTCTCTGTGAATCCTACAAGGAAATAAAACTTTTTTACATCCCCATATATTGACACAAGAAACACAAGAATGATATTGTTAGCTCTGCGCTTGATGACCACTTCAGATTCCACAAACTCGTGCATAACTCCTTCCACAAACTTGCGTATCATTATATCATCCAATAGTCTCTCCGATGCCCACAGGCTTCCCTTTAAACTTCCTACAACAGACATCACAATGTCAATTTATTTTATTACAATTTAAAGCTGAACACACATACACGTACACAGTAAATTAAAAAGCCACAAGAACATTGTATGATTTGTAACGGAGTCATAATAGAGAAAAGAAAACAGTTGAATATTGCAGCTCCACAAGCAAGACACCCCAGTAGTACACACATTAGTTTGTTGCCAAATATGTTCCTCCTTGGGCCAGTTCTGACATCAAATTATTCATGAGCAAAATCTAACAAAAATAACATGTTCTGGATTTCCCACCCACTTTCCTTTTCCTTTAAAAATGCCCATCATTCTCAACGTCTTCAATTTACTAAGATGGCAAACAAATGCTAGTTGCAACAGGTCTTAAAAACTTAACACCTCAAAATGTTAGAAGCCCAAATAAAAGACATCTCAAAATAAGAGGTCATCAGAACACCAATATCATCTCCTAAGGTAATATTTCATGAAAAAAGCTCCAGAACTTTGTCAACTGTCTGACATGTGGCAGGCCATGACTGAGGCCCTGTTTACATGAGTCTGGACAAATTTTTGCAAGGACAAATACTTGCACGGATTACCATCCATTTACATGGGACTGGTGGAACTGGATGAATTTTTGAACGGCTAAGCATGCAAGTTTGGGACCTGAAAAAAGCAGGTCAACTTTTCAACCGGCATGGTTCCATATTTCGTACGGACTAGTGTAAACACCAGAACCGTGCAACTTTTTGCTCAGATAGTGCGGTCGAGATCTGGAATCTAGTTATGTTTTGCCTGGTTAGCAAAAATGAAACATCTTGCTACATTTTGTCCCTGGTTTGTTACATTTTGTTAAATTTAAGACAAAAGAAACAAACAAAAGCAGATTACACATATGAGGAGATGAGTGGTACGTCGGGGGAATTTCTCCTTGTCGTTATCAAGGTACTTTTCCAAAAACATTTTTGGTTGCGTCTTCATACTTGCTCCTGATTGTTTCCCAATCAACTCCTTCCCCTGCTTTTCCTACTGTGTAGTCTATAACTACATGTAGCAACAAATTAATTTCTTCATCAGACCATGTAAAGTTTTTGACTACCACCATGTTTGATTTGCCGTGTACTGCATCAGCTGCAACATGATTGGCTTACATGTAAAACACTAGTGATAAACAATCACAACAGAGACATAAAAAAGCCATTCAAATGCCGCAAGTGGTCTAAAATTTGCACGGATCCATGTAAACACCACTGTAATCTGTAACAGAATTTGCACGGATCCACGTAAACAGGCGGTCCAGGAACAAAATTCGTCCATACAAAAATTTGTCTGGACCTGTGTAAACAGGGCCTGAACTTTTAGGTAAATAAACATGACCATTGTATAGTGAGGCAGCTACTGTACACCTGTATATAATAACTATTTATTACCCAACTAAGTTACTTTAGAGGGCCAATAACTAAAATTAACCAATCAGATTGCTCCATTGTCGGTACTAGACTGTAATATTGGACCAGGCACTGTTCCAAATGATCCCACATGATCACTCTTGAAGATTTACTGTAGTTTTATGGCTTATGTTTCTGAAAACAATTGCTGTGACATAAAAGATCCCTTTTCTTCTTCTTCCAACTCTCTTTCCCTTCTGTTTTGCTTCATATTAGATGTGAGTGTATGCTTAGTAGGCTCCAATCAGAACTGAGCGCTTGAAGTTAACAATGTTTTTCAAGTCCGTGATCGTAGCATTTTAGTTCTTAACATTTTCAGTCATGTAATAAATCTCTTATTAACCAAGCTAACTCGGGACCGTACTAAGAGAATATCGGCCCTCAGTCTTTTTTGTATGGACCTTGCCTTGCTTAGTTTGCATTGTCAAGACCTTGGAATGATATTCTCCCAGTAATGCCCTTGGATTTGGTAAACAAGGTATATATACAGGTAGAAATCATTCTTATCTGACAGAACCTGTGTGAAGTGAGTCTTGGCTTCTTGTGACTCCTATTCTGTAACTTGGTACTTCATTGCGTTTCTGTTGCTGTTTTTGTTTGGGTTGATATGCATATCTGACTCCAAGGATCCCCGAGACAGCTGGTGCCACACCAAACGCAGGGAAACATGCCACACTGCGACAAGTTCCTAGATTTCCACTTCGATATACATTATTAAGGCCCTGTGAAAAAAGTCATGCGTAAACCACAATCATTTCAAAACTTCTCTTTCATATTCTCTTACAATTGGTAATAAGGCTCCATCGTGTGGTTTCACAAAAAAATTAAAAAACTATCCAAACCGGCCCATCCCAACAGGGGTTATTTGAGATTCTAAGGCAGAGGTTGATCCCAAAAGCCAAAAGTTTTAAAGGAAAGTATGAGGCAATAAGAGGCTGGGACTAGTGGATTGTTCAATCAGACTAGTAGACTCTGTCATTTACTTGCAATTGCCCAATGGGCAAGCGAATTTTCCTGGGAAAAATCGTAAGGAAATTCAAATATTTACAGAAGTACTCTAAGAGATAAATTTTTTGGGGAGCTAGTGAGAATGACTTTTGGGCTAGTACATCATAGTTACAGCTTGTCCGAAGAAGAAGCTGGAAAATTGGTCGTCTTGGACTCTGGAGGGGGCGGGGGTTGGGGTCAGGTCGATGGGATGAGTGTGAGTGTTCCACATTCTGTTAATTTTTGTCCTTCTTGCTGTCAATTTTAATCTATCAAAACTTGAAAATTTTCTTATTTGATATCCCCTGATATCTGTTCTAAAATAGCCCATAACCCATTAATTTTACCCCCAAATATTCTGCATCCCAAAAACCTTTAACAGGGCCTTGGCAATGCTTTCGGGCTAAATAGAATCTTGAAGTATACGTTTTGTCTAGTTTTCAGCCGTTTTGACAGTACAACATAAGGCAATTATGAACTAAACTGGCCGAAAACTTGGCAAGAAACTGCGAGCCACATGCTAAATAACTTCAAATAAATAAAGATAAAATCGCTCAATGTTATTTCACTAAACTGATATAAGCCTACCTGAATGCCAGCTTGTTTTAAGAAGTTTCTGCAGCCATTCGTAGCCATTTCAATGCGATTTTATGCAAAAATATGAAGTTAAAAACTTAGAAACATCAAGCAACAGTCGTCCGCCATATTTGGTTTACTCCCACAATGCATCACATTCGGTTCCAGTCTTCAGTGCTGATAATGATGATGTCAGTCGTAAACAAGATGGCGGTCACCAAATTTATACGTGGATAGCGTTTTTCGTAGTTCCTTCTCAGTTTCCTTGGAAATTGCTCAAGATCATAACTTAGATAAAATGTAGGCTCTCTAATGACAACAGACTGCGGCTATGAGTTGGTTTGATCCGTCGAGCTTCTCATCTTTCGCTAAAACAGCTTTGAGTCAAGCACAAAATCTCCAAAAATCCATCGACAAGGTTTTGGATATCCAGGAAAAACCTAGTGGAACTGCGTCTAATTCTTCAGGTAAGCGCATCTTTCTCTGCCTGTGTTTATCATTTTTATGTCATGTTTGATGCCTGAATCTGTGATATATCCAAGTCTAGCACGAGGAGAGTTAAGATTGAGGAGTGCTGTGCAAGCTAAAGAAATTTTAGATATGAATATTAGAATTAAGCTTAGTTAATGTAACATTCACAATCGAAAGTTTTGCTTGGAATAATAATTAACAGTTGAGTTTACCTGTGTTGTGAATCAGTTTTTGGTGGATTTTATTTACTTGATCATCATTAAAAATGTTTTTTTTTTTGTGACATACAGGTGTACAGTCAAGGTACAATAGGTACAATAGGTACAATAGTAAACTAGAAAGAAAAACTGATTACTGCACCTTTAGAGTTCATGTTTTATGGAAAGGCACAGTAATTAATGCATGTAGTTTTTCAATACAGTGAGGACAGTGACATATACCTGTCTGATAGTTATTACCATTTGGCTTATGAGTTCTATGTATTATAACAGCTCACTTTCTTAACACAGGTGTCCTAAGCTTACGAGAAAAACAAACAAAAAAAATAACTACCTATGTACGTATTTATTCATGAAAGGGTTACTCACACATTGTCTTAGTCTGAATGTGACTTTCCAGATGACACGGTCTTAGATTACGTGAGGAACCATTGAGGATTTGAGCACTTTGTAAGAAGTTGTTATGGGAAGGAAATATTGTCTATTCAGAATGCTAAACACTCCAAGATATGAACATTTTACATGCACGTTTAATCCTTGTGTATGCCTTGTTATGACAAGCCAAGCATGACAAAAGTGGGTTGAGTTTAAAATCATCTATCGAGTTTCAGTGATTGATATGTGAGATTGGGATGTGATATAAATTTGGGAATCAGTATGTGAGATTGGGAAATCACTGTATGAGAAATGGAAATCACTAGAGTCTAGATTGAAGCTCTAAGATTGTTACACCTTGGTAAATGTCTCATTTCCAAAAATCCCTACACATTACACAAACAATATAATTATGCTGAAAAGAGCATTTTCTTCGGTCAATTCCAAGATTCCTTCTTTCTGCAGCAGCCTCTGATCTTAAGAATGGGCATGGCTGTGGAAAAGGCTTGGGTCCAGGATCAACTTTGGTGACCAAGGGAGGATTTCATTCCCCATACAACTTCTTAATGTAGTGCTCAAATTCTTAGTGGTTCCTTGTGTAACCTAGGTCTGGGAATGCTTTATGCAACAATTATGTTGCAGTTAAAAATATTCAGTAGGTAATTTTTTTTTAACTAGGTAAATTTATTATTTAACTAGGTATTTTTTTTTTTTAACCAGGAGGAGAAAAATCTCATTTCCTACTCTTCTCTTCATCTCTCCCTGCTCCCACCTACTTCTTCTTCTCTTTCACTATCTCCCTATTCTATGCCTACCTCTTCTTATTTTCCTATCTAATTATTAATTTCAAAGGAAGAAGGAAATTACAAGTACCTACCATGTGTTGAACCCAAGACCTTCAGATTACATGTCCATCTCGATCTCCACTAGACTACACAGCTCAAGTTGAAAAAATTTCTTTTTTTTCTCCTAATTATTGCTTTTTTGGGTCCCAGACTCACCTCGGTCCAAACTTAATTTATGCAAAACGTGCACATGCGCACTTGGATGAAAACGGGACTTCGTTCGTGAAAGTAATGGAAACTGCCACGTTTTGTGTCAGCAAAGACACGTTTTATGAGAAGTTAGATGGGCAAAAAAGCTCTAAAAAGAAGGAAAGCAAATTAACTGTGTTTATCGACGATCAATTTTATGACAAGGCAAAAAACTGGCTAAAGAATGACAGCAAAAATGAAGCAGAATTTGGACTAACCAAGACCGATGCAGCGCCCATTAAACGAAAGTAGTGGACGATTCAAAATAACAACATCTTGTCCAAAGACCGAAAAATTGTAGTACCGAGAAGCCAACTTCACAGCATCTTATGCCAGGCTCCTAAACTACCTAAAAAAAGCTAACCGCAAGCAAACTGAAGTGAAAGCAAACCGCAAGCAAACTAGTGATATTCTGTCTTTGCGCCAAATAGTGTCACCCCTAACCGACACGGGCTAACGGGTAAAATCTGGCTAACCGGCACTCCAGCTACTATGTGAAAATGAAGAACATCATAACAGATTAAAAATATCCAGGTAAAAAAATTTGTTTAAAATTACCTAGTTAAAAAAATATTACCTAGGTAAAAATCAAATTTACCCGAAGAAAAAAATTACCTACAACAATTATATCACAAGAGACATTTTTCCAGACCCATTTTCAAACACCAAGAAGAGAGCTGAAAATGTGGCATACAGTGTATATAGCAAAGTATATTTTTGATAAAATTTGAGCTGTTTGTAATTGTGATAAAACACTGTCTAGAGTGTTTCATATTTGACAAAACTTAGTGCCAAATGGAGAAATGAAGTGCAAATAACCCATGCAACCATAAGAATTTAATATCAGGTATCCAAACCATCATTGTGGCTTTGACTTCATTCATTGAATTATTGTACATGTAACTTGCAATCCTTCAATAATACTCAATCAAACATGCACATTTTCTCAGAGTTAAACCCAACTAATGATTCCCTTTTCTTTGCAGTCAACTATTATCACTGAGAGATTAAATAAACTCTGAAAAAAAGAAACTTATGTTAAAATTTATAAATCAAAATATTTCTAAAAAATCTGCTGATCACAACGTACCGATGTGACCTTGTGAACCCTCTGAAGTGAACTTCTGTTTCCAGTCTGTTAACATTATTGTTGACTTCAAAAACCTTACTGACAATTGATTGAATAAAACTTGCGACTGTCAAGGAGAGGTGCTGAAATATAGTTTAGTATCTAAACAATATAAATATAGTATCTAAACTACCCAGCTCTCAAATTTGTGCTCTTAGCCCAGTTGTAGTATCTGAGCAGCATATACAAGGTCACAAGATGCACCCTACAAGTGGAGCTCAGAAATATTATCTGAGTATGTTTGTATTTCTTGCTATAATCAGTAAATGTCACTATTTTTCTACAGCTTCAAGTCAACAGAAATCTGCCACAGTAACTGTGTCAGGTGATTCTGCAGAGGAAACTTTAACCACAAGAAAATCCTCCACCTCATTATCTACCAATTCAGCCTCAAAATCAAGCAGAAAAACTTCTTTAGGTGTGAACAATAAAAAAGACAGTGATAGTGAAGGAAATTCATTTTGGTCATCATTCCTTGGTGATTCATTCACAAATGCAGAATCCAAAACATCAAGTCGCAAAACTAGTGCAAGAAAACTTGGGTCTAGAGTAAGTGGGAACAGAATTGGAGGAAGTGATAACAGAAATGAATCTGACAGTACCACTACCTCAAATGGACAAGAGAATATCTCATCAGTGAGGTTACAGAAACAACAAGATAAAAAACATGGTATCAATCAGACAGATACTACAAAACCAGATGAGCATTTAGTAGCATCATCACATGCATTGTTGTTGCAACAGCAGAGCACAACAAATGATAGTAAAGAACTATCTTTAAATCAAGATAAAAATGAAGCAGATTCTGTTAATTTGTATGCATTAGAGACTGCTAGTCCTCAAAAGGTAGACTACAACACACAAGAGGTAGCTGTTGCACCTGCTGAAAGTGAGACCAATGCAAAATCAGGAAGATTAAAACTCTCTCCTTCTGGTAAGTCTCGCAAAGGAAAGGAAAAACCTCTTTCACCAGAGACTGATGTATGCAAGAGTCATGGCAATGCCTCTTTGAAAGATGTTTCGGCTGTTAAAAAGAGTGAACTGTTCAAGGAAGAAAGATCAAATGCTGGTTACAAAGAACCACAAGCGTTATTGGAATTAGAAGCCCAAAGTCCTAATACAGATCCTGTGTGTTCCACACAAAATGAGAAATCAGAAGAATCACACAAGACAGCTCAGAACACACTAGATGCTTCTCCAGCCAGCAATCTCAGCACACAAGTTGTGAAGGGATTTGCCTATGCAGTTACCAAGTCAGTAAGTTCAGATCATGATGAATCATCTGTTGTAGAGCCAGTGGACAATGCTGTCATCACTGACACAGCTGGACATGGAATTCAACAAGAACCTTCTGAACAGATTAAAGTTTTTGACATTAAACCTCTAGCCAGCTCAACGCCAAATTGCCATGTAAAGGAACAATCTGTTTCACTGGACAAAACAGAAAAAACTGATTTAGCACCTCCACAGCCTGCTGATGATAATTTAAATCAGAGTGAAGACTCATTAGCTGATGTAGTTTATGAATCAGAATCTCCAGTCTCAAATATTGAGGACAATAAAACCATGTCAGAGAATGTAGCAGAAATGTTTGTAGAAGCAGCATCAATTGCAGAAAACAAAGAATCTGCACATAACATACCAAAACAGGAAATTGAAGAGATATCTTCTGCAGAACCTACTGTTGGAAATACTGACCAAGTATCATTTCGACAACCAAGTACAAACAGTGGTGAGTTTTAAGTTAGTTAAGTCAGATGATGAACTCCACATGTTTTCTCTGCACATACTCGATTCTCCAGTGTGAGAGATCACTGTCTGAGATTTGACCCAAAGCGTATATTCTATTTATATTCTCATGTCATAGCTCTGCAAGGATCTGTGATCTTTCTTGTAGTTATGTACTAAGTTGTTAATCAGTGCGAAAATTTAAAACCAAGCAGTGGCCAAACCGAAGCATTGAGTCTGTAGAGCAACTACATAGCTAGGCAATTGTGTCTGCAGAGCAATGCCATGGGTATATGGTGCCACAAATTGCAATGAAGTCTTACATAGTTCTAAGTGAAATTGGAATATTATGTCTAGTTATGTGATTTATGTCCCCGGGACTCACTGTTACATGGAAACTTTATCAAAAACAGAAGAAATACAGAAAATGTGCTGAAGCTGCTTTCACATTGATATGTCAATTGCTTATTTCTTCACTATGTGTCTGTTTTGGGGGGAGGGGAGAAGTGAGTGTATGATAATGAAGTAATGTGCTTTATGTTTCATTCTAGACATGTTTGCACCATTTTATGAAAGGTGCCATTTCTCTAGAGCTATTAACTTGCTGGCTGTATGGATATGTGCGTTGGTGTTACTCTTCCTTAGCAAGAATTCTTGAATTTAATAAGATAAATTTATTTTAAAAATTCTAGGAACTTCTATAATTCCAACAGAAACTACAGAGGAAAAGGAGAATAACTTAATGGAGAATCAGGCTAATTCAATTTCTACAGAACATTCGGAAGACTTGAAGAGACAGATAGAAGAACTGAAAAATGTGAGTGAGCTACATTTGCAAAGTATATGATACACGTATGTGATTATGTACATGAACTATGTACATGTACATACATGACTGTACATTTATTCAACACGTTACTACGCGATGTGTATGCACAACACACATTAGATGTGTGTTGTTTGTTGAAGAAAGTTCGACTGAAGTCATGGTTAGATTCTAGAAGGTTATTGTTAGTCATAATTCCTTCTCCATTATGTTACTTTCCAGGAAGTTGCAAATCTCAAACATGTCATTCAAGTTCGTGAGAGTAAGTTAGTTGAAGTTAGTAAAGAAAATGTAGACCTGGAAGAGACAAGTGCTATCCTGAGAAGGTAATTTGTATGTCACTTACTGTTTATAAGTTTAAGATACATGCAAAGTCAATAATTGCTTGCAACCATCTCTGTGTCATGTTTTTTAGCTACGAATGGTTCAGGTTCAGTTCACGGTTGGTTCAGTTGCTAGCTACTATTCAAGAATAATAACCTGAGTGTGCTATTTCTCTATGTGCACTCCTTGGGGAAGAAGGGAGACTGAAGTAGAGAGAGGCATGAGAATTCATCAAGCCTACTGCAAGTGTTGGTTTTTTAGGGTCCTCTTGCTTGTCTAGTTTTTGGTGATTGTTTTTCCTGTTCTCAAAAGCTATTCACCAATTGATATTTATTATGATAATCTTTATTGACTCAGTCCAGGGGAACATAAATTACATTGAGAAGTATTAAATGCATATTATAATAAAGTTTCCATATAACGCGTGCTCTGGTTGGCTGAAACAGCGTGCTTTATCAGAGAACAGAGCACGGTTTGATGACGGTAAATTGGCTTCCAAATTTTTGCTTCGGAATTTTGACAAATTTGACTTAAATTAAACATCCCCTGTGACTCAGACAAACGCAGTGAAAGCGAGCTATTTTTCTGCAGTAAATATGGCTCACAGAGACCATTGTTAGCAACAGCAGTGTTAAAAGTGTACTAAAATAACAAGTTTTGCTAGATTCCCGCCAACAAAACATGTACAGCTGTAGCGAAATAAACAAATTCTCAACCTAGACAGTGCTTCGATAGAGACATATTTGTTACGAAGGCAGAAATTATACTAAGAAGTAAAACAACGACAGAAAACAACAATTGAACTGTCTCTGTTTATGATGAGAAGCTTTATTTTTGTAAATTTACAATTAAAAATGCTCATTTGCTCAAACAACACTTACATGCAGTGTGGTAATGCTCGTTCTCCGGTCATCTCAGCGAAGTAAACCGACGAGTGGTCAGTGAAAAACTTGCTCTGATATTCTCTTCTGTGCTCGGAGTAGAACCAGTGGGAGCCATTAAGTCTTTCTAACTTTTGCGCTAGTTCGGGCAATCTTGCTGCATGCGGCTACCAGCCGTAAATAACTGTAGCTCCTTTCAAATTCAACTCGGCATTTCGCATTTTCATCCACAAGCTTTGAGCTCCGCGTTTCGTAATTTCCACTGGAAAAGTGCTTGTTTTCATGGGCCACAATACGGCTGGATTCCTCTGAACTGTAAATCTTTACCTGCATTTAGATCCGTATTTAAAAATTAACTTGAAAGTGAACTTTGAAGGCATCGTTCTTCTCTCGCAAGTCGCTCAGACTACTCGAAACTGAAAGCTTAGCTGAAGTCCAGTTTGTGATTGACAGCTGTTGCTTCGTTAGCCAATCAAATTATTTGAACAATTCTAACAAGGATTGTGATTGGCTTATTTTAGCGTGCTTTATCAGAGAACAGTGCATGGCTGACGCCACTTTTGCTTGTTTGGAAAATAAAGTTTGGTTTGAAAATTCAACCGAATGCGTGGGAAAATTATCTGATTCTTTATCATAAAACAAATAAAGAAGTCTCGACTGTGCTCTGTTCTGTTGTAAAGCACTTAGGAAGCGGTAGAGCACTCCAGAAGTAGGGAAAAACACTCGACTACGTCTTGTGTTTTCCCCTACACTTCTTTCGTGCTCTACCGCTTCCTAAGTGCTTTACAACAGAACAGAGCACAGTCGAGGCTTCTTTATTTGTTAATTTATAAGTTGATTAGAGAAAATAACAAAGAAAGAAAATATTATTATTTTGGAGCCTAGAGGCCAAAGCAAATGCAAGTTGTCTTGAAAGGAAAATTGAGTAATGACTTATTATGAGTTGCGTGGCTGATGTTGTTTATATCTTACTTTTGTTAGTCAACTAAAGCAAGCAGAAGCTGCACTGAAAGCAGAAGATGAAGAAATAGAGGAAGTCAGACAAGAATTTACTGTTCGAGTTACAGCTACAGAAAAGAAATACCAAGCTGCAGCAAAGGTTTCATGGTGTTGTTCCAGAAAGTACATTTATCCATTCCCCTCCCACAAATTTTTCTAGGTTTGAAACTCCCCTACCAGTTTATTCAGCTCTAGTTTATTTTCATACTTTGCTTTGAGACCTTTCATTAGCTTTTAGACCCTCCCACCTCCCCTGCATTAGAATTTGAAGTGAAATTCCTTGGCTTATATTAGGGAATGGAAATTCCAAGGAACTGGCATGTACAGTTTACAAACTAAGGTTTTCATAGCACTATTAAAATTGATTCAAACACGCTAATTAAGGTGGCTCAAAACAGTTTCCAGCACTCTCCAAGATGTAGATTTTGATGGGTCATTATAACCACTCTACATCGGTTGATGCCAAAATCATGGTATCACACAAATGTCCAATCATTGCTTAACATGTTGGTCTCAATTTTGTGGCACAATAGCTTACCATAGCAACAGTATTCAGACCTGTTAAAACACCCTCAATTTTAGCTTTAAGCCCTTGTAACTCAAAAACGAGCTTGGTGACCCCCATTTTTTATTATCGAATTGTCATAAGCATGATGAGATGCAACTTTTTACAAAGTTTAAAAACTTTTTGTTGAGAGGGATTGACACATTCAGAGCCATTTTGAAAATTTATATGTGTTAGGAAAGTGCTGGAAACTGTTGTCAGCCTCTAATACACAGTGGTTGAACTCTTCTGTAAATTCTTAAGGCGAGAAATTTCTGTCTTCTCAGTAGTCAGTAAATGGTAACCAACAATAACCAACAGGCACAGCATGCATTTAGTAGTTTATTTCATTTATTATTACAGAGCTTAAGCACAGACGTTTCTGAGCCACAGACGTCAACTGGAAGTTTATGTTCTTGCTTTTAGCACATTTTCATGCCCGACCACTTAGTTACAAAGCTCTCATTTTAGCATTACAACTTGACATTTTCAATGATGAGAGAGTAATACCTGTCAGAGAGGAGAAGTTTCGACTTCCGGTTGATGTCCATGGCTCAAAAACATCTATGCTTAAGCTCTCTATTAATCAATATGGATCTGTAACTTCATTTGATTTCCTTTCAGGAGAGGGATCAGTTGAGGAAGCTTTTAGAAGAAACTGAACAATCTCTCAGCTCAAAGTTAGTAATTCTGTAGAACATTACAAAATATATAATGCATGTACATGCAGGGTGGGATGGTGACCCACTAATGTTGTGTTTACATTTGAGTTTTTACCAGGTTAAACAGTTACTAAGGTCAAGTTACTTAATCTTTGTACATTCGTCCAGTGTTTATACATGTACTGGCTCAAATAACTGAAGTTAATCTGACAACACTTGCGCACGCTGTGTTATCAACGTCATGAAATCAATCTTGTATGAGGATCCAACCGTAGTGGAACAGGAGCAAATTGAGGTGCCATCATTTGCATAGGCGAGGACCTCATTCCATAATATTGCTGCAAAAATTCAGCTGCTTGATTGTACGCAGAGTATGCATGGTTATCTGCCATGATTGTCAAAACTGGAAAGAAATGCTTTGTTGACAATCGCACAATCTGATCTCGGTGGGAAGTGAAATATTACGCTGCCATAAGCGGATACATCTGTCATCTTGACCTTGGTTACCAGCTAACTGTAACCATGCCTGATCACAGGGTAATTACAACTTTTACCTTGGCTAAATTTCTTTTGTCTTTTGCGACATTTACCAAAGTATCAGGTGGCGTTTACACACAGAAAATATTTACCTAGGTAAGTAAACTCTGGTAAGCCGTTCAAGTCTAAACACAGCATAATTGTACCATTAGTTATAGCATTTGCTTTTATTCTTGGGCATTTCCTTTATTGGTCATTTCTGATTTTTATCTTAATTTTGCCTCAGTCTATTTCAAAAATTACGAGGCTTGGTGCAAAACATTTTATGAATACAGAAGTTTCACTCACAGGTTCATCTCCATTCAAATCAAATTTACTTGATGTATTTGAAAGGCTTTGCACTATATCTAAACCTTAAATTTGAAACAGGAAAAACTAACAAAGTCACATAACTATAGCCCATTTTAGAGCCACAGATAAAGGTGGACAAATATATGAAATTATGCAAAAAATCTTTATTTTCAAGTGCTTCATTATAAATTATTCCATTTCGTACAAATGCACTGTAAGTTGTAATACTTATGTTTCAAAACTTTTTTCCAGGAATGATAGACAATCTGAAGAGTTTACAACATTGCTCAAGGAAAAAGATGATCAAATAGCTCAGTTATTAGAGGAAGGTACGTTAACACATGAATATTGTGCAGCTCCATGTTCTACATGTACCGGTAGTCGGCTTAACAGGGAATGTAGCTGGCTCATTTACAAGTTCAGCCAGCTTTTTGGACTCCATCTTAAAAGTTACCCCAAGTCTTCTAATGAAACACTAGCAGGTGATTATCTTAATTTCAGCCAGCAAAACTAGTTAGCAGTCAACTCTTAGCTATGTGCATCCATGTAGGCTACTTATCCAGTATATAATGTCTTAAAATGAGGGAACTAATCATAATTGCGTATGTTTAGAAATTAAGTTAGACTGTTTAAACTAGTTTTATCCCGTTCATGTCTAAGCATGATTAAGTTGTTGATGTAATAATTAACTGTTGATGGACGTTTTCTGATGCAGGTGAAAAGTTGTCCAAGCAACAGCTTCAAAGCAATAACATTGTGAAGAAACTGAGAAATAAAGAGAAAGAGAATGATGCTCTGATAAAGAAAAACAGGTAAATATAACTTTTTATTTCATCACTAATCAGAGTTGAAATTTTTGGTTTATATCCATTTTTATTATTAAAACAAAAATTGTCACAGTGTTGATATATGTTCTGGTATCTCTGGCTTAGTTTGTGTCATCATGCTTATATCAATTCTGATAGTTCAACACATTTTTTGGTGGAAAGGTGATGACTTCATTAGTGGTACACAAGGACCATTTGCTGTGTCAAGGCTGATTTGACTGACAGGCATCAATTGGTTAAAAGGTGTTTGTCTGATTGATGCTCATGAATAATTAAGCACTTGGTCTTGACTTACTTGTGAACCTTTGTCAAAAGACTTCCCTAAGTATTGTTAAAATTGGGTTTTATGTGATTGTGGCTTACGGTTATCTATATTGTTTATGGTTACAGTTATGTAATTATTGATGCATGGCTTTGTGTTCTTATAGAATTCACTGTCTTATTATTTGTTTTTTTTTATAGCAAGCTATTGGAGGATGCAACATCTGAAAATGAAAAGCTCACTGAAATCCTGCAAGTGAAAGATGAGACAGAAAGAAAGCAAGCAGGTGCATAGTTGTAAAAATATATCTCCTTGTTAACTTTTTATAAAATTTCTAAATGTGATTACTTACAAAATTGATTCAAGACATAAAACAGTTCCAACCATTTATTCAAATTATCAAATTAAAGTCCTGCAAGGAAAATTCAGAGGTTGTCCTCTTATTAACAGATCAATTATGCCTTTCAGATGCTATCAAACAACTGAATGCTTATGTCGAGAAACAAGAAACTCAAATTAGTAAACTGAAGGTAAGCGTGCTGGGTATTTCAAGATCAACCTTAATTTTATTTTCCTATCAGCAATCACCTACACCTTCATGTCTCTCATATTCCCTGTGTTCATTTTAGTCTGAATTAGATGACTCAGCTGAGAAGATAAGAAGCATGCAGACTGCCCTGGACAACGCTTATAAGTAAGTGTCTTAATTTTATTGTTAACTCTTTTATAGTCAATCCTAGTTAATACACAGCTGCCAAAGGGACATACTCAAGAGTCCTTATTTTTTGGGAAATAGCTGGCAGGGAACATTTTGCATGTTTCTGTCTAGTCACGGAAATGCTCTTCGACCACGAGCCATAGGCTGCAAATGTTTCCACAGCTTTTTGAGGTGTCCTCTACTTTCCAAGTCACATGCAGTGCCTCTCTCCACCAAGGAATATAATAGGGTGTAACAAATGTTTGGAAATCCCGGACAGAATATCACCTAATTTGGATCAGCATTTCATCCAGGACAAAATAGAGTAGTCATCTCTGTCATGTTAATATGGAAACTGGTATTCTGGGCATGCTGGGCAAAGAGCCAGGATTCTATATACCACTACTCCACATTGTTTTGACATCATTACCAAAAATGCACTTCAAAAAAATGGAAACTTGCAAGAAAAGAAATTATTTTTTGTCCTACAGACAACTGGCCGACCTGCATAAAGAAAATGCGTCAAAGGATAGTGCCGTGCAGGTAAGCCCATTTCTAAATTTGTCCAACAATATGTAAGTCATGACTTCGCTTTAGTGTTTTGTAACAGGATCAAGAAACCTGATCATGAGACTGAAGAATGTAACATTTCAGAACACAGGGAGTTATGTCAAATTAGAGAAATGTAAATTTCAGTGCGTCTTACCCATTTAGAGTGTGGTCAGCCATTACAAGGTCTGAAGCTGAGAAACTGTTTAATATGTCACGGTCCTGTTTCGTAGGAATTTCTGAATTGCCTTGGTTATCCCAGCTCCCGTATTTCTCACTTCCAGACCTTGCATTAGGCTTGATTACCAGCCGCTGTTCGGGAAAGGAGCCCGCGCTCCTCCCCCGAAGACGTAGACCCGACACGAGAGAGCGGCGGAAATCGAGCGTAATCTTGCATCAGTTGAAATTTAAAGTGGAATCTGCACTAACCAATGAAGTGGAATTGTTTAATATTTAATTTGTCAATAAATTTAATCACTGTAAGTTATTTTAAATTGGAACCGGCTGTCTTTCTCAGGAAGCAGCTCTCAGCGCTGAGATGACTGCCAAGGAAGGGCTGCGGATTGCAATGGAAAAGAAAGAAAGACAATTTAAGAACGAAATAGAAGCACTGGAATTCCAGGTATATTCCGTGGCTTATACACAACATTATCGATTGTAACTTCAATTAATTTTAACTAACTATTAATACCAGCCCTGGATTATTCATGATCTTTATGTGCATAAAGATTGATTGGTAGGTCATTTCTCAATCTTTTGTTGCTTGTTCTTACTAACATTAAGAGCAAATTAGGCAGTAAATCACAGTGATAACCCCCACAGTAGATTGCTGTCTTTATATTTCGCTTTCACCATAATATGTCCGTTTTCCCTGTGTGGGAATATTCCCTGCTTTGCATAATACAGTGGGACCCCTCCACAACGGCCACTTTGGGAACAGAAGAAAGTGGTCGATGTAGAGAGGTGGCCGTTATGGGGAGGTAGGTGTGTAAGACCTGTTTTTTTTTTTTCAGGGGTGCAACATTTTTGGTCAAAAAATGCCTATTTTAGCATATATAAATTAAAATGTATCAATACAACAAAAACTAAACAGAAACAGAGACCAACGTCAGCGGTACGGATCAAGTTTGGTGACCTTTTACAGTGGAAACCCGCTTTACGACCATCTTACGGCCTCCTCGTTATAACGGTCTGGCCCGAACAAAAGCTCACTCAGTAGCTGTCAGTCATTTTCTTATTTAAAGAAGCGCTTTAACCCATTGACTCCTGGAGCTTTTTGCCAGAAACGCATTTTTTGGACATTCTGAAGATTTTCAGCCTGGATATGAGCCAAATTAGCTCCAATCTACTCAAAAAGGCATTTGCAACACGACAGCATGCCTTTTTTTTCCACTAGCATCGCGTTTTACCACATTTTAGCTCAGGCATGCGCAGAAATCAAAATTTGGGCTTTTCGGGTTTTTAAACTTTTTTTCGTGTTTCCGTTTTGTCCTTTTTTGCGGCAGTGATTAACCTTCTTCTGGGCTCTTTTCCAGTTCAAAAATTTCTGAGAAAGCATCATCGAGACGGGCAATTTATACCATGGAGTAGCAAAGTGTAGTCGCAGGAAATTTTGCTCCAAGTTTTTCACTCAAATTTCTGAGCATTTTCGTGTATATCTCAGGCTCAATTGAGCCGATCACTCTGGTATCATTGGAAAGATCTTTTCCTCCTCCAGAACTTGAATATAGATAATGCCAATTTTGGCCAAAGGTGATGACGTCAGAAGTGGAACAAAGGCCAACGCTCGTCACAGCCAGTTATGTCCGGCACAGGAGTCAATGGGTTAACACGGCCACCCCGTTCAGTTAATACGGCCAGATTTGTGTGCCCCATTGGTGACCAGATTAACGGGGTTTCACTGTTGAATGTAAAATGGGGTTTGTATACACCGTTCGCCAGTCGTTGATAAACTGGCCGTTGCCGAGAGGTTATTTTGTCAGTTGGGCCGAGTTTTAGTGGCCGTTGCCCTTGTGGGGAGGTGGCCGTTGTATAGAGGTGGCCATTAGTAGAGGTTCGACTGTGTTACTTTTAAATTGCAGTCAAGGCAGTTACTGTAGTGCTGTTTTTTTACAGTTGTTTTACTGGTTGTTCTAGATCAGTGACCTACAGACTGGTTTGCGTCGAGGTGAACAGCAGGCCAGCAGAAGAGAAGATAACCTTCGACAGGAAATCAGTGATCTGCAGCAGGTTAGACTGACTGAAAGAAGATGAATTGAAAAGCACCACCAATTGGGGCAACATGCACTAATGCACGATTATAATTTTATTAACTAGGATTTGAATCCCTCGTAACACTAATTAAAGTTGGAGAAGCCTACACAGTTTTTTTACAATAACTAAACTTTTTCCTTTTCACAGAGATTGCAAGAAGCAGAAGCTCGGAACCAGGAACTCACGGAGAGTGTTACATTTGGTATGTGCAGTTACAATACACTGTAATATGCGACATGGGAGAAGGATTTTTGACCCAGTTGATTGAAACTAATTTATCGTGCTTTGAACAAGCCGACTCAATATTATAGTAATATTATAGATTGTGATGATGTAGTTTTGTGGTAAGTGGAATCATTACATAACGTTTCCTTAAAGCAGACATTCGTGCGAATTTAGAGATTATCACGTTTTTCTGTCATGATTGATCCACAGCTACGAGACCTTTGTTAAGACAGATTGAAAACCTGCAGAGTAGCTATGGAAACCACACTCAGACTTGGGAAAGAGTAGAGAGGAACCTAACGGAGAGGCTTAGTAAGTGAAACAGTCTAGTTGCTATCAACTGTGTTGCTTAGTATTTGCATTACTTATGATAGCCTCTTCCAGAAGTTCAGTTGGTTGGGGCACAGAAAAATGGCGAGCAAAAAAATAGGGAAGATTCCCCTCTCTCAGTTTTTCGCACGCCGTTATTCACGCCGCGCCCGAACTTTATGAACGCCTGGAGAGGCTATTCTTTTGATACAACTAACCTATTAAATCAAAGCGTGAAACTGTAATTCATTCTTTTTTCATTTGTACATGGAGACCTAATATTATAACATGACAATGCATTCGGGATGCCCGTCAAAGTATCAGGTCATAAGCATACTGTAAGGTTAGCCTAATGTAGCGACTTCCTCGAAGTCAAAATGTAATTTGACAGTTATTTACATCCTTAACGCGGTGGTTACCAATTCGGACGGTTTGTCGGTTTATACGAATCATTCTTCGACTGTAGAACATGTATTTTTCCATACTGTAGTTTCGTCCCTTCACCGTATCCCGAAGAACGATGCACTGATGAAAGCTTTTTCTCGTTAGATGAGGCACAGATTCAACTGGTCGAAGCTCAGGAGAAAGAGCGTGTAGCCACTGAGCATGCGCTAGAGTTGAACTCTCGCGTGACAGCCGTGGAGTCACAGTTGGCGACATACCGACAGGACAAGTCACGACTGGAGGCTACTCTAGAGGTTGAACGAGCAAGGCTAGAAGCTGTAGAGGAAGCAAGAAGCAGGTAATTTATATCACACGCTGTCGCGCTTACACAAGAGAAAATATTGTCTTGATTGAACCTTCTTTAGAGTTAGCTACGGCATGCAAACGAATCTAACTCCACATAACTAGTGCGTACTTTACTAAGTCTTTGCATTGTGCAGCCTCGTAACACATGCATGACGTTACATGACAGGTTAGTTCATCAAACCCGATTGTTTCATACGACTTCCCTTTTGGGATTTCATCGCATTAGTTGTAACCAGTCCCTTGTAATTTGTATCAGGGAAGCCGCTAGGAGCGAGACTTTAGAGGTCAAATACAGAAAAATGATGGAGGACAACAATGTGGAAAAGGTTTGCTTGTTTCGAAGTGCATTTACCTTAAGACTTAGTACTAGTCTTGGACTGATTAAAAAAAAAACTGGTTTCTTTACAATGATTTTGATTTCTTGTCATCGAATATATAAATTGAGTGCTGGCAGTGTATGTTCGGTTTGACAATCTTTGAACAGCATTTGCCAGTGTTTCAGTCGAAAACATCCGGCCTTGGCCGGAAACGTGTCCTTTATTCTGCAACCGACTTCGACAAAGAGGAATGGGGCAGAGCGCACTGACGACGTTTGAAAGTGTGCGACTAATAGCGGATATAGGGTTCAAATCTTTACTCTAAATAGAGTATTATACTACAGAGCGCTGTGATATTAAAAATGAGATAAGAAATCATATGTGCCTTTGCTTTTCATATACTTTAACGAAGTTTTTTGTGAAAGTATTCAGGCTGCAGCCCTTGTTATACCACTTACACGGGGCATGTACTGTTCAAAGTTACAACCAATGATAATGCTCACTGGTAGTGTTTGTTCTTCAGGCCTTACTAGAACAACAACTAGCTGTAGAGAGAGGCAAGATGGAAACAGAGAAGAAAAAGTTTCAACATGCCATGGACGAAAAGGTCAAGTTTCATTTGTTGTATTGTATGATTCCTCTTCACACACAAAAAAATGGTTGTCATATTATTCCTCGTGCATTTGATTGTTTCATTACCTGGAGACTCGCTAATAGCCTGTCTTCATCAGTTTCCTCAATATTTCTTTATCTGGCAAAAATAGTGATGTTTGACACATTAAACAGAAAAATGTCCTTGCCATTTCTTGTTGTATCTTTTCCTCTCTGGCTCAACAGGAACATCTTTTATTTTGTACTGTACTTTCACTTCTGTAAGGGATTTCAGCGAAATCTCCCTTTTTTTCTCAGGAGAGAATGTTAATTCGTCAATCAAGTGTTTCTGGAGCGCCTCCCTCACCTTCTGCTACAGAGGAATATTCACAGGTTTGAGGAAAATATTACATGTCCACAAATAACCAGTTGTCTTACCGTCATCAGGCTTAAAGCATAAAAAATTTTTGGAGACCTTTACATGAACCGTTTCACCTGTTTTGGTTGCTGTTCTCGTTAGTCTTCTGAAGGTTTCCCCCTTGCTCAAGAACCTGGCGGACATTTTATTTAGCTAAAAATCCTGTTATTCTGTCCGCACGAGGGTGGAAAGACAATTTTATGTTGTCGTAACTCAGTTGTCAAAGCACAATTTGCATCCACTGTTCACTGGTCTTGGTTCTTCTAGGTTGAAGTGCCCGAGGCCTCCCCTCACAGGATACTTGGTCGACAGAGTAGCGGGACTAGTGTTATTGATGGCATCTCACGGGGAATCATGGGAGCAGGTACCGCTATGATCGAAAGACTGCAGGCTCAGGTCAAACAAAAGGATGGCGAAATTCTGCTGCTACAAGTATGAAACCATTAATGTAAACTAGAATTTACAACAACGTTTGATACGTCTAGTTGTATCGAGAGGTTTCTCGGTAGTAACTGCTACGCAGTCTCACGCGGTTGATCGCACTATGTAAATTACTTATACTGTAGACCGTTGATCATAATACTTCAACGAGAGGACCAATTTGATTTGCTGTATGTATAGATGAATTTTAATATTTTTATTTCTCATGCCTCGCGTAAAACCAAAATTGGTCTATTCGCATAGGGTCAATTGTAACAAACACATACAAATAAGGCAATGAACCAATCAAAGCTCCTGTTAAAAACATTCGACTGGTGCCAAGCGCGGGAATGCACACGCAAGTGAAGCTACGATTGGTTTTGGTTTCGCCTGTAATTGATTGAAAACACATCATGTTTGTTTGATTGTTCAAAGCAAGTCGATAGCTTTAATAATGAGGAATTTCTCTTATCACAGGAAGAGATTGCTTCGCTTCAGAAAACACGCGACGCTGTTACAGAAGAACTAACCGTCCTCACATCAAAGCTAGAGAGTCTGGAGGAAGACAGTCGGGTTCTGGCTGATCTTCAAACACGACACAAGGTTGGTTTGCCTAACTTATTTTAAAGCCTCAGTAGCCTTACCGATACAAAAACACATACACTCTTGTGTAGCCTCCGACGAAAACTTTCTTTGGGTTCGTCACGTAACGCTCGCAGGAACGAAAAATGAAATGACAGGCTCAAAGCGTGTCTTCCAACGAGACTCACTCATGTTTTCAGACATGATATGAGGTAAGGACACTTGATCTGACAAATCTGTGACAAAAGGTGATGCTTTCTTGGCTTGAACACGATTCGATGTTTGAAAGTGTAGACTACTACTAGCCATGATAACAAACATTCGAAGAGAGTACATTGAATGTTCCATTATGTCTGCACACTTCCTCAAACCCCCACCCCAATAATAGCTCTGGATATCCGTTTCGAAATGGGAAGACTTCACGGTCACCGCTACCAGTTTTTTTTTTTTTTTTTTTTCAATCTAATGGGGCATGCTTTTTGTCATTTCAAGGGGGAGGCGGAAGGATGTAGATAACAAGTGGAAAGACGCGCATGGTGTCGTATTTTGGTCCACAAAAAACGTAACGAAAACGTAAGCTAACAATTCTCGTTACTGATTTTGCTTTCCCTAGGAGTTGGAACAGCGACATAACGCCGTTCTCCAGATGTACGGCGAAAAAGCCGAACAAGCTGAGGAGTTGAGAATGGATTTGGAGGATGTTAAATCCATGTATAAATCACAGGTAACAAACACGGAGTATATTGCTGTTATCCGTACTGAATGCCTGTTCTTTTGTATTTGGTTTAGTTATACCGGGCGGCAAGTTCAGAAGTAACAGGTTTGGTGTTTTGTATTTCAGATTCAAGAATTACTTGGAGCTTCAAGATAACATTTGATTGAAATACAGCATTTAGTGTGACAACTCCATTCTGCCACAGACAATGAACCACGAAACCGCCTACTTAACAGTAGGGGCAGTTGAATATACCTCGGGGGAAGGAGGGTGGGTGGAGGGGGGGGGGGGGGGCTCCTACATAAAAGTGACAGGTGAGAGCGTTAAGAAACGTCAACATCGATAAACCCTTTGAACATACCAGATCCTAATTTTATGTGCGGACTCGAATTTATATCCACCCCTCTCAAGAGGTACCACTTAGAAAACACAACATTAACTTATCTTTAGTTTAAGTTTTTAATGGGATAAAAGGACGGTTTTTCTCTGACAAGTAGCTCCTGTTAAATTGTTCGGCTAAATAACCTTGAAGGTTGGTGATACTTGTAGATTCGAACACCTCAAGCTGTACCAAACCGCAAATATTAGGGCGGTGGCATCTGACATAATTATTATGGTCAGAGTACGTCAGTGATCAACCTAGCGTCAATCTGCATTCTTCTTTGGTTTGTACTCATCTTGTTAATAATCACCTCAAGTGCATTGGAAAATAGGTATATTTATTAGCGAACAAGAGCGGTGATCTGAAATGCTCTCTGGAAGGCTTAAGAGAGAATTTTAATGGGTTTAAATTAAGTAAATTAAGCAGTTGTAGGGAACACGGAAATCCTGGGCATAGTTTATATAATTGAGACCCTCTCGATAACTGAGATAATATCCCAGATTGTTCTCTACACATAGTTTTGTCTTAATCTTTGTAGTCTTGTACTTACGTGAGAAATGTGTTGTCTAGAAAAGCATGTTACTTTGCCATCCTTCCTACAGACATCCTTTTAAATATGTCAGGCAGATTTTGCGTTTTAATATTTACTACGGTTATGTATAAAAGCTTTATGCCATAATGGTTTTAACAGTGCCATCGATATTTTGTATTAGATGACCATTTTAATGGAACGTCCAAGAAATCATATTACTCATAACGTCCATTAAAGGAGCTACGTCACGGTTTGCGCAGCTTGAAAGGTTAAGCCTAAATTTTTCAATTTCGTTGTTTGTAATCCGTGTTAATCTTCTTCATCCTTAACCATCCTTGTTCTTTTATGGTTTATTATTATCTCTTTGGGTGTTTTTTCTATCTTAGTAAGACTACGATGGTAAGAATTTCTTCAATTTAAAGGTAGTTTTGTATGTGGTCAAAATGACTACTCAAAGGACGGTGACTGAGCTAGGTTGTTTTAGCGCCACGAGTGCAATGAAGGATTAAACTTAGCGAGTAAAATTCAACGGCCGCTTGGGAAGTTGGGCTAAGAAGTAACAACCTTTGGAACATTGTGGTGTAAGATAACCAGTGTGTTTCTTGAAGGTCCCGAAAAGTTTTCGCACCCGGAGCCATAGCAAAATCTCAAACCTTGTGGTTGCAGAGCTGTTTTATTCACATATTTTTAATATGAACAGAGGTTCCCTTCATAGCCGAAGTTTCAGACGCATACACCCCTCTGTTTTTAGATACAGATGAACTAGAAATGGCTTCGCGGGCGCGGAAAGTTTCCTGGGCGTTCGAGAAACGGGCTCAAGTTTGCCTTCACCGAACTGGTAGAGCTTTAGATTGGACTACGAGTACGAGATTGAGTACGAGTGCGATTTTCGATTTCAAATCAGTGACGTTTCCAGAGTCCTCGCTGTTCATGCTGGTTTTAGGCAGAGAGGCTAGCTCATGGCGTGTAATGAGTATGTGACGTGATAATGTGAAGCCTGAAAACTAGAATTGAAAAGTCGTTCTTGTACTCGATCTTGTACTCGATCTCGTACTCGTACTCAAATCTAAAGTGCCGTAAGATTACAGGGAGCCTGATGCCTACCACATCAAATGATGGCACTCGCTACAGGCTTCTCGCTTTTCGAACAGCCAAGAATACCTAGACACTATTCTTGACGTAAATAATTGTAAACATAATTTTTTTCCTGTTAACCGGAGGGCTGGAGTCTTAAAAGTATCTTATTTTGCAGGAAAAATACAGTGTATCGAACGCTGGGATCGATGAATGTAACGTATAATGTAAGCTATTTGTAGAATGAAATTATGATGGATTAAATGATTATTTGTAGATTGTTGCATTCAGTTTGTTGAGTGTTTTCTGATTCAGCTTCTCCGACTGTTTAAAGTACGTTATCCTTCCTTCACTTTGTCAAACTTCGCAATAAAGAATAAAACCGTTCACAATTAAACACACGCGAACTAAATGCCCAACTGATCAGCAAAATGTCAACTGAAAGAAAAAAAAAACTAACAAGTTGGTGATACTGACCTCCTGTTGGCAGTTCAAGGCTATCTTAAAGTTTTCTGATGCGTACGTTTCAGATTTTCACAACTGCAGCGTTTCTCCTTCGCAAAGGCGACCAGTGTTCTACGTGACCAGTGTTCCCAGTATGTTCCACAAAAATTGTCCATGCCAAAGTACAAGCTGCCATGGATTACTACTGATATTAAAAGAGAGATGCGCAAAAAGGATCGACTCCACAAAAAAGCTATCAGCTCTAAAAACCAGCAACATTGGAAAGCTTTCAAGTATCAACGAAATCGAGTGGCAAAACCGGTCAAAGAATCTCACAATCGCTATTTAAACGAAGTTATTGGTGATAACCTGACCGAAAACCCCAAAAAGTTCTGGTCGTATGTTAAACAGCAAATCTGAAAGCCTTGGTATCCCCCCACTTAAAACCGAAAATAGGATGAGTATTACAGACAAAGACAAAGCAGAAACTTTGAACTCCCATTTCTTTTCAGTTTTTACCCATGAGCAGGAGCCTCTTCCTCAAATTGGCCTGTCACCATTCACCTCGATTGCAGATTTGCTTCTCTCGCCTGATGGAGTTGCAAAACAGCTAGCCCAACTGAATCCTCACAAAGCTTGTGGGCCAGACAAACTACCTGCAAGAGTACTCAAAGAGATCTCACAAACAGCCTCTACGTGGCTCGCTTTCATCTTTCAACAATCATTTGATCTTAATGTCGTCCCATCAGATTGGTCCAAAGCCCTCATTACTGCAGTCTTTAAGAAAGAAAACAAATCAGATCCATCCAACTATCGCCCAATTTCGCTGACTTCTATCTGCTGAAAAGTAATGGAACACATTGTTCTTAGCCATATGGCTAAACACTTATCTAGTAACAAGATTTTGATCAACGAGCAACATGGTTTCAGACTGCCGTTTTCTTGTGAAACTCAACTGATATCAGCTATACACGATTGGGCCAAGTCAATCAACACTTGCATTCAAACCGACGTCATACTGCTTGATTCTCTAAAGCATTTGATTCTGTCCCCCACCAAAGACTTCTAATGAAGCTCGACTACTATGGTATTCGTGGGAACATGCTTACGTGGATTAAAGCTTTTCTGTCAAACCGCACTCAGTAAATGGCATTCAGTCTTCTTCCAAACCAGTGCTCTCCGGGGTCCCGCAAGGCGCAATTTTGGGCCCTGTATTATTTTTACTATATATAAATGACATCTCTTCTTCTGTAAAGTCACGTCTACGCCTCTTTGCAGATGATTGCATCCTCTATAGTGAAATCCGTGAAGTACAGGACTGTTGGGCTCTGCAGGATGATCTTGAACAATTGTCACTCTGGTCAAACACTTGGCAACTTAACTTTAACTTCAAGAAGTGTTATCAACTTGGTATAACGTGTAAGAAAATTCCAACTATGTTCCAATATTCATTGGCTGGCCAGCCTATTTCTAGAGTTTCCTCAGCCCAGTACCTTGGAGTCACCGTGACAGACAATCTGTCCTGGAACGAGCATATCAATCAGATCTGTAAAAAGGCAAATTCTACTCTTGGGCTACTGCGTCGTATTCTAAGTGGTTGTGATACTAAAGTCAAAGATACGGCCTGTCGCACGCTAGTCCGCCCAAAACTCGAACATGCGTGTTGCGCTTGGAACCCTTTCACCAAACAGAACATCACTCAAACAGAGATGGTTCAACGCCGAGCAGCAAGATTTGTATTAAATGACTATTCAAGATTTAGTCATGTTACTCCAATGATCGAACATCTTGGTTGGGACTCCCTTGAAGATCGTCGACTCCTCTTTCAAACTACTATGTTCTACAAGATCTTAATAGGACATGTTGGTATTAGCTTTCCTCCTGAAGTCCACGAAATAACAACGGCCACCAGATTACCGAACAGTCGTCCTTTCCAACAAATCCGTGTATCAAATGATGTCTATAAGTTTTCCTTTTATCCAAGGACAATAGTAGCATGGAACAATTTACCTATTTATGAAGATGTTAATATAAATAATTTTAAGACTATTGCTCTTGCAGCCATTAAATCTTTTGTATAATGTATATTCTGACGTCCTAACTTATCTCGACGAGATTATACTTAATCTATTTTATTTTATCTTTTACTAACTTATAATTTTTACTGTATATATACATATTGTAATTATTTATTACGCGCTTTTATTATGTTATTTTCAACTCCTAGTATAGTTCCACTGTTTCAGGAGTATACTTATTAAAGATTATTAAAGATGAAACTGGTCATAGCAAACAATGAAACCTCTACATAATGCCGGAAACAAGAACAAAAGAACTTTTAGGAAGTACTAAGGGAAAACGAAATCAATTGACACAATTGAATCGAATAAGAGTTGTGAAGTTGAATAACCCTCATGGCGGTGGGGTATTGAGTACGAATAATTAGTGCACTGCAGAGCTAAAAAACTGCAATATGACATACTGTAAGTCGACAATAATTATTATCTTTATTGATTAAATTTGATTAAAACTTACATATTTACATGACAGCGTGATGGCCGTTAATTTCAAGTAGCATAAATTGAAACTCTGCGCGGGAATACCAAGGTTTGTGGGTGGAGGCGTTAAGTATGGTGTCAGTATTTTGTTGTCTAACAATAATTTTCTTATTTAATAAGTTGCTTTTCGTGTTAGAGCGGTTTTCACGTCAGTGTCGAAAGCAATTTCGAATTTCTTTGGTTTTGTATTGCTACGCAAAGCAGTTGGCTACAAAAACGTGCGCCACTTTGTCATCCAATCAGAAGTAAAACCGCACTTCACATTATTCTCAGTCAAAGAGGTAAAACCAATCGTGACTCGCTCTCACAAATTTTTTCACGCTTCACATCGGCTTCACGTATCTGTTTTGAGTTTTGATTGGCTCTCTGGTTTGTTGTAATTTGTGATTGGCTAGATTGATTATTTTCGTTTAGGTTCTACGACAATCAGTTGAAAACCGCTCTAAAACCTTTATATACAGCCATATATTCTAATATAAATTCCAATCTTAAGATTTCACTTCTGGATTGTCCAATTTAATGAATTGTGTTGACCAATATTAAAATAATTTATCATCTGGAATACTTGTTTGTTCAATAATAATATAAATTTACTCTGGAAAGAGTCTTCAAATTACGCAGATGTAGGTTCAGTTTCCACCTCTCTGATGCGTGTAGTCCTCATAATATGGGACATTTTCCCTTGCACAGCAAGACTAAGAATTCTCGTTTTCATCTTAAATGTTTCTATAGTATGAGAAAATACAAATGTAGCGAACTGTCGTAAAATCTTACGAAAAGAACGACGCTGCTTGTAGTCTACGATATGACTGAAGATCTCTCGGGCATTCTCAGAGACCTAGATAGGCTTGCGGAAAACAAATGCTGAAACAGGTGGCTGAAAAACGTTCACCGAGAAACATGAGGCAGTTAATTGTTTCCAAAAGGTCACGATTAAGTTACAAAGGCGTGTCTATGAGACTTGAAAACGTTACTAACTTTCCTGTCAGGGAATTTTCAGCTTTTGCTTACAAGGTTTTATTCGCCCTGTCCCCTACGAGCAGAGCTCTGACCTATTCGCCTCTACGTTCATAATGTATTGTAGTAGTTGTCAGATATTATTTCAAGTGAATTACTGCTGTGACATATTACACACTCGGCAAATGTACTCTCAGGTTGAGAACTTTAAGTGCATCTTCTAAAGTCAGTCTATATACTCCAGCATCTTGAAGCGCAGCACATGCTGGTGAAATACATTCTCCTTCGCTAACACTCTCCGAAGTCTTGAGCAAATCTCTTAACAGCACAGCAGATCCTGGCAGAAGGTTTAATAAAATGCAAGCTTCCTTGACCCTGTAAAAGAATGATGGCAGAGCATTCAGTTTTATACCCCAAGGTGAGGGAGGTGGGGGGGGGGGGGAGTGGGGCTACTTCTGATATAAGATATATATATATATATATATATGTACGTGTGGTCCTAAGTTTATGGCTTTGTGGCCTTTTTGGTCTGAAACAGGATATAGACATTTGAAGATTTTGGTCTAAAATATGGTATGTTTTGTACGCTGGCTTAGAATTGGGATTGATGTTTAAAGGAACATATCTTACAGTTATTATTTACACAAGGGAATTTGAAGCCCTTCTCAATAATATTGTTCTACGCTTGTTACCTGAGGTCATGTGCTAGAGATGTGTACCAATATTACAGGAGTGAAATAGAGTATCAAAATTCAAATTATGCTGGTCTGATATAAGAGTTTCAGAAAGCAGGGTGGGGCCGCACATCCCCCACCACAAATATTGTGAATCGATTCCTGTTGATTCTGGTTTCCCCTTGTCTACCAGTGTCGCACAACAATAATGTTCCATTGACTTACTCTTTGAAGAAATTCTCTGGCTTTTGGGTGTATTCCAGAAATAATGTAAAAAGATTCTTTGTTAAGTCAAACTGTAACTGCGCCGCCCCTCCTTCATTGAAATGGCACTCAAGAATGATCTGTGGAGAGAATAAGCACAGCATGGTTAGGATATAACCTCAACAGAAAATAAATACCACATGATCTACATATAGTTAATACAAAACTTCAACATAATCATTGTATACAGGGTTGCCATGGCAAATAATCCATTTCTGAATGCTTTGTTTGTTTTGGGTGGAGTGCACGGGTGACCTAAGATAAAAAGTCTTAGATTCAACCCCAAAAATACAACCAAAGGCTAGTTATCTACATTATACTTGCTTTAAAAGCATACAACAGAAGGAGTATAATACACCATAACTGTTTTTTGGTTTTCTTAATACATTCACACAATTCTAAGTAAATCTTATCTATTTAATATTTTAGTATTTTCATTGAACATTGTAATTTTTTTAGCAAGAGTGAGTACAAACAAAGATTGACTGATTGATTGATCTATCTAAATAGCTGCAGTATTCTTACCTCTTCATATATACACTTGTTTAGAGCCTGTGCAAGATTCTTCCATATCATGTTAAAGATAATGCTCGCTAGCTGTTCTTGGAGAATTTGAAGCCTTCCCTTTATAAACAATAACATTTCACAGGCTGATGAGGACAATGCTAAGAGAATGATATCTTTTGGAGGAGGGAACATGTGCCACCTGTAAAATAAATAAAATAGAAAAATTAGCTTGATCCACTGAATGACTGTATTCCCAAAGGATGAGGAAGGGTACATTCTTTGGGTACACCCTTTGGGTACCTTAATAGGTACCGCAATCTTCTTTGGGGCAGACGTTTGTGTCGTTTAAGTTCAATACCCCCCACCCCCCTCCACCTTTTCAAATGAGAGTCCTACCGACCCTGGGACTATGGTCACTCATATTTTTACATTATTGGGTTACAGTATCTGTTGTTGTTCCTAAATTGTTACAACACATTCTGATGTTTAAGCTGAAAGATGAAATAGCTGCCCAGTCACTGATGAGCACCCCCCTCCAATAAGCACCAAGTAAATTTGAAAATTAAACAAGACTTACCTGTAAGTTGAAGCTTGATTGGAATTCTATCTGTCACCAAGCATTGGGGATTACATGAAATAGCATTGCGCCTGCGCGAACTCAATTTTTAAAGCACTTACCATGTGTGCAGTGGAGTCTAAGCTCCCAGTCAAAATAAGGGTGAGGGCTTGAGAGGGGAGCACTTTTACTTCGAGAGCTATTGCTACTTTGCTTTTTCTGTCCAGATGTTTCCTTCCTCTGACTGGTATCCGTGTCGTTGTCAGGTATTCTAACATGCTTTAGAGCAAATTAGTGCTGAAAATGTTCACTAGAAATAAAAAAATTTTGTTCGTTCGAAAAGGCAGCAACACACTGAGTTTGCACAGGCACAATGCTATCTCATGTAAGACCTCAATGTGGTGACAGAATAGAATTAGCATTAAATAATTACCACACTGTGTGTAGGTACAGAAAGTGTACAAAAGCAGAGGCTAACAATAATGGGAACTACATAAACTCAGTGGCAAAGAACCAGGTAATAAGGACACCTTTTATTTATGATCCCAAAGAAAAAAACAAATCAAATGTTATCAAGATTCTACTCCATAAAGGAGGTTTTAGAGAGGCTCTCTCTGACAATCACTTGCCCGAGAATGGGACCTATGCTATGCAAAAAACCCAGACCCCTTCATCAAAGACCATTAGATATGAACCTTAATAAAGCCATGTAGACCATACCTTAACTTTAATTTCTTAATAAAATTTCGAAAAGATGACGAAAGACTACAGTATCCCTTTTAAACTTCCTCAGTCCCTTGAATGAGGTTAAGTTGCCTTACTTTAACTATGACAAATACATCCATAGCATACAGCATGAGTTGGGAAATAAAGGCAGTTTTTCCATTTGTTTAAGAGTATTGGGTCAATAGACAAAAACAACAAAATGATGCAAATAATAATATCATTCCAGTTGGAACACTTATTGTTACAACAGCAGTATACTTCAGTTGGAGGTAACAGACTTGTGAGCTATCAGGAACTTACTTTTCTTTCTTGTAGGGTTTGCTCAACATCCTAAATCCCTGTACGACATGCTCTACAATTTTAAGGATCATGTGTTCCATTAAATCTTGTAGGCGTTGTGTAACTTCCTCAAATACACTAGCCATTGGAAGCGCATCCCGTTCTTGGGAGTTAGCGTCATCATCTTCTCTGGGGCATTCCTCTTTGGGTATATTCTCACACCTTTCAGAGTCAGTAGATGGATTGCGGTGTTGACAGAGTTTGAGGAAAAGCTGGAAATATGTATGGTATGATATTAATGATTTAATTAATTAATTTAATTTGCACTTGTGCAATCTTCTGATATTGAAAAATAACAGTGTCAATGTCTTAACAGGTCAAATGGCTGGTCCCACATGCTAAGTCTGGTTGCATATTTTATCTGTCTGAGTTCATTAAATGAAGATTGCACTGTAATACTGTACAACATACCATTTGTTCACTCCATTCCTGAAGTATAAGGCTGATGTAATTAGCAGAATTCAACACTGAACAGTAATGCAGCCCTGCAGGAGCAAATGATGTTTCTTCTGCCTCAAGAGTCAGTCTGGAGATGAAGCTTTCAAGAAGAAACAACTGGACTTCAAGAAATTGTTCCTGGTGGGAGACTTCTGGTAGATTTCTATATCGATCTGGTAAATTTAAAAGGAAATGGAAAATGTACTTTTTTTATAGTTCAAGCATGTCAGCCTCTGGGTGAAGGGGCCTAGCTTCAAGCCCAGGACAGTGATCTAAAAATGGGAGCATTAATACGAGTCAAGCACCAGCCAGCACCAATGAGCTAACTGACTCATCTGATTCTCTTTTACTGAAACATTATTCCCTTCTTGTGTACTGAAATAAAGCAGTCTTAATTCACCGGAACAACTTGCTGGAAAATAAAATTAATATATATCAAGCAAAAGACAGGTACGTGGGAGGCACGGTGGCCTCATGATTAGCGGGCTCATTCCTGGAACGAGCGGTCCGGGTTTGAGCCCTGACCAGGGCTGTTGTGTTCTTGGGTAAGACATTGAACTCTCACAGTGCCTCTCTCCACCCAGGAGTATAAATGGGTACCGGCAAATTGTCGGGGAAACCTAACAAATTTCGGAAGAGTAACCTGCAATTGACTAACATCCCGTCCAGGGGGAGTAGAAATACTCCTGGCCGCTTCATGCAACAGAAACTGGGATAAGCTCCAGCAGCTCTGAGCCATTTAGCTCCAAGGCTTCACTTTTAAAAGACAGGTACACATTGATAGTGGCTGGGTCTCAGACTCCAAGATTTCATAGTTTAACGACCTAATCATCAGGTCAACAATTTAACCAAGTCACTGAGTATAATTTATGGATAATGGGTTTCTTGAATATCCAGGGGATCTCTATCATGGTCACCTACCCTCAGATAGAATAGTGCACCAGCCTCACATCCAGACACCACATCCCAACAACTACAAGTCAGGGCTGTCAGTAAGTTTCGAGTCAACTGTAGCATTGATCTTCACACAAACTTGTAACCTTCCAGGTGAATTGTATCAACTAGAGTCCAATTCACCCGTAACATCAAGGGTCCATCAAGCATACTCAGTGTTACTCAGCAGTAGCAGGTGTTACAGGTTAAGGCCCTTAATGACAACTCTGTATGTAGGTTGATCAGTGAAGAAAATGAGCTTAGGGAATAGGGTAGGATAAATGTCACAAAAATAACCCAGCACACATCAACATCCTTTACCCAGGCATTATACACCTTATTCCAAAATGGCGGCCAATTTATTATTCTTTTGTTTGCATGTTAATTAGCCCTCTTTGCCTCATTTTCACTTCAAAATTCTTTTGTATTTTGTATGTGTTGACATGGCAAAGAGGGCTAATTACCATGTAAACAAAAGAATAATAAACTGGCTGCCATTTTGGAATAAGGTGTATTGGATCCTGAACCTGTTTAGAAATATCCTAACCAATCTGGTTAAACCCTACCTTGGTTCAATTATATTTCTCACTTAACCTCATATACTGCACCTGTTATAACAGAAAGAAGTGTCATGAACCCTTCTGCACATTCAGGTGTCCGTGTGTCATCTACATCACCTACATCTTTATACTTCAGTGTCCATGCCGATGATGAGGATAGAACAGATTCCATGTTTGATATAGCATCTGTTGAACAATAGCAAAACAGAATACAGGATTACAGTCTAGGTCTGTCCTGGGGTGGTCAAAACAATGGTGAGATAGAGCACCTTTCATTGTAGTATGGCAACAAATGAAAAAAAAAAACATTGACTTCTGAATAATTTGGTAAGTGTCCCAGTTGTGCACTACACTTGCATGTAAAATAATTGTGAACATGCGCATGCTAATTTGCACTGCAGTGCAAATGAAAAAATTCCAGTAAATTGGCCTGCTCTCAACCAATCACAATGAAGTAATTTTCTCAGTCATTTATTGATAAATGGTGTTATTTTCAGAGGGCCTATCTCCAGATTGGTAGACAAGTGCTCAAATAGCCAGGGTGTACAGTTAGCTAAGTGCAGCATGACAAAATGTTTGGAGGCTTCTTGTGATGGAGTAGTGCATCTCATTCAAAGGGTTATTAATTTACTACCACACTGTAGTTCCTCCATGTTTTTAAGGAACACTGGATTTACTATTGGCAGATATTTGGTCATGGCCTTAACATCGATATGCAGACCATAAATCAGGACCTCAGGTAGTCAAAGGCATACCGACAATAACATAAGAGCTGCCTAAAAGAAAATTTCACCAGAGCTTATCTCTGGCTGAAGGCCCACTCCAAAATTGAGACTCGGGGTAATTTGTCATTTTTTTTTTTCAAGCTACAAATCTGGAAAGAACAACACAACTTTTCCAAGTACAATCATTATGTTACTCACATTTTCTTTCTAACTCCACCCATCTCTGTAGGCATGCACCAGTGGTTAGAACATGTAAACATCCATGTTCAATAGAGCGGTAATTGTGGACCATGTAAAGCTCTTTATCAAATAACAGTAGTTCATCAATGAAGTGAGAAAAAGCATTGTCATCATCAATTATCTTTGGAATGCTATGCTCCAACTTTTCCACAACAACTTTTAACAGGCCACAGATAAATTCAGACTGAAAAAGAGAAGAATAACACAATTAACTGTGTGTATATTTCCCCGATGAAAGTAAAATATAAAACTTTAACCCACTGACTCCTGTGTCGGCCGTAACTGGCCGTGACAAGCCTTGGCCTTTCTTCCACTTCTGACGTCATCACTGTTATAATCTAGTCACATGCGGAGTCATGTTATCGGTAATCGGATATCCATGTTGTGTAATGTAGGATTTCAATTCATTCTTCTTCGTGATTATTAAAGCATGTAGATCTACAATTCGCTTCACCCTGATTTATTACATTGGCGACGAGGATAAACATGGCAACCTACGGGAACTTGGGCGAATTTAAGGAGTCAGAGGAATCGTGGACTCAATACGTGGAAAGACTCGAGCAGTACTTCGCCGCAAATGAAATTAAAGACGAGAAGAAACAAAGAACTATCCTGTTAAGCGTTTGTGGAAGCAAAACATATGGGTTAATTCGCGATCTGTTACAACCCCAGAAACCGGGCGATGCGGGTTTAAAAGAGATCTTAGAAAAGCTGGAAAGCCATTTTTCGCCGAAGCCAAGTGTTATCGTCGAGCAATTCAAATTCCATAGCAGGAGTTGCCTCGAAGGGGAAAATGTTGCAGAGTTCGTTGCAGGACTCAGAAGGTTTTCAGAGAATTGCCAGTTCAGAGCAACACTTGAAGACATGCTGCAAGATCGACTCGTTTGTGGAATCAGCAATGATCGCATTCAACGACGACTGTTGGCCGAATGGGAGCTCACATTCAACAAGGCGGTAGAAATCGCTACAGCAACCGAAATGGCTTCAAAGAATCTAATCGATATTGGCGGGAAGATGCCCGGGTCCAGCAGTGACAACAGCCTCAACAAGGTCGAAGAAGAAACTAAACCTCCACATTTTCAGCCAAAACGGGAGTGCTATCGCTGCAGTGGGAACCATGATCCCTCGAGCTGCAAATACAAGAACGAAGTGTGTTACAAATGTCAAGAGAAAGGCCACATGGCTAAAGTATGTTGAGGAAAGAGGAAACCTCAAAAGCAAGACAAACGTGGGCGCCGGCCAGATGGTAAACAAAGAAGGCATTTTGTTGAAGAAAGCGCTGATCAAGACGACGTCTATGCCATGTATCATCTGTCCAGCAATCGAAAGAAATCGTTCAAAGTGGATCTGGAACTTTGTGGATGGAAAACCACGATGGAAATCGACACGGGTGCTTTGAAGACGATATTAAATGAAGCAATGTACCGAAGATTGCGTGACGCATTGGGTCCACTCCAGACAACCAAAGCGGTTCTAAGCATGTACACAGGAGAAAAGATTCCAGTACAGGGAGCAGTTACGGTTCCAGTAAAATATGAAAGCCAGCAGAAGAAATTAAACACTCTCATTGTCAAAGGTGGCGGACCGAACCTACTTGGTCGAGATTGGCTTGAAGAAATTCGCTTGGATTGGGAAACAATCTTTCAGATAGCCAGTGATAATACCCAATCGGCACTTCAAGACGTGCTTTCAAAATACCAAGATGTATTTGCTGAAGGATTGGGCATGCTAAAGGGTGTAAAGGCGAAGATCTACGTGGATCAAGACGCGGAACCAAAATACATCAAAGCCAGAGCAGTACCTTACGCATTGAGAAGCAATGTCGAACTTGAACTTGAAAGATTGGAGCGTGAAGGAATTATTTCTCCGGTGGAATTCTCAGAATGGGCAGCGCCCATTGTACCTGTGGCAAAACCCAATGGGACTGTGAGGATCTGTGGAGACTATAAACTAACAGTAAATCAAGTGTCCAAACTGGACAATTATCCAATACCAAAAACAGAGGATCTTTTGGCTACTCTGGGAGGTGGTGAGAAATTTACCAAGCTGGACATGTCGCAAGCATATCAGCAGATGACTCTAGATGAGGAGTCTCGGAAGTTTACCACCATAAACACCCATAAAGGCCTATTTCAGTACAATAGACTGCCTTTTGGAGTGTCCTCTGCACCTGGCATTTTTCAGAGGACGATGGAAAACCTCTTCCAAGGCATTCCTCAGGTCATTGTGCGAATGGACCACATTCTCATCAGCGGGAAGGACGACAACAATCACATTGCCAATTTAGAGGCAGTACTCAAGAAGCTGTCAGAAGCTGGACTGCGGCTGCGAAAAGAAAAGTGTTTCTTCATGGTGCCGGACGTCACCTATTGTGGTTATGAGAACAATGGTCGTGGTATCAAGCCAGTAGAAGCTAAGGTGGAAGCCATACAGAATGCCCCGTGCCTGAGAATGTTACTTAGCAGCGTGCATTTCTGGGAATGCTAAATTATTATCACCGTTTCCTACCAGACATTGCTACAGTACTAGAACCACTCCACAAGCTTCTTAGACAAGGTACAAAGTGGTGTTGGAAGACCGAGCAGCAGGTGGCTTTTGACAAATCCAAGAAACTACTCCAGTCTGCAAACCTCCTGGTACATTTCCAGCCAGATCTGGAACTAATCTTGGCGAGTGATGCCTCAAATTATGGAGTAGGGGCGGTACTCTCCCACCAGATGGCAGATGGAACAGAGCGCCCAATTGGTTACGTCTCAACATCACTGAACACAGCTGAGCGTGAGTATTCCACTATTGAAAAAGAGGCTTTGGCCATCATCTTCGGAGTGAAGAAGTTTAATCAGTTCTTGTACAGTCACAAGTTCACCATACAGACTGATCACAAGCTGCTGGAAGGGCTTTTCAACGAGAAGAAAGGAGTACCCCAACAAGCCTCTCCAAGAGTTCAGCGGTGGGTCCTTACCTCGGCAGCATATGAGTACAAGATTGCCTATAAAATGGGGACCACAAATGCCAATGTGGATCCACTAAGTCGACTCCCCTTGTCCAAGAGGCCAGAGTCTGTTCCTGTACCTGGAGAGACAGTTTTGCTCTTAGAACATCTGGACCACACCCCAATCAACTCATGTCATATCCAAGAATGGACAAGGCGCGATCCTGTTCTCTCAAAAGTGCACCAGTTTACACTTAATGGATGGCCACACCACTGCCAGGATGTGCAGTTACACCCATATTTGAGCCGGAGAACAGAATTAACCATAGAAAGTGGATGCATTCTATGGGGAAACAGGGTGATAGTACCACCTCAAGGACGAGCACAAGTCATAGCCGAGCTTCACAAAGCCCATCCGGGCCTATCAAGGATGAAAGCCCTTGCACGTGGTTATGTGTGGTGGCCAAACATGGATCGCGAGTTAGAAGATGCAGTTAAAAAGTGTCAGCAATGCCAGCTGCACCAGAAGGCCCCAGCAGAAGCACCTCTCCACCCATGGGAGTGGCCCGGTCAACCCTGGTCACGGGTGCACATTGATTATGCAGGGCCATATAAGGGTCACATGTATTTAGTGGTGATCAATGCACATTGCAAGTGGATGGATGTCCACATAATGCAAAGTACAACATCAGCCGCCACCATAGTGAAGTTGAGAGAAATCTTCGCGACCCATGGTCTCCCGGAAACCATCGTCAGCGACAATGGTCCCAATTTGACAAGTGCGGAATTTGAGAATTTCCTCTCAAAAAATGGTGTCAAACACACCAAAGTATCGCCATACCATCCAGCTTCGAATGGACAGGCGGAGCGAGTAGTTAGAGCCTTCAAAGAAGGGATAAAGAAGATGGAAGAGGGAACCATGCAAGACAAGTTGTCACGTTTCCTGCTCAAGTACAGAACAACACCACACACGACAACAGGGGTTACACCAGTGGAGCTGCTGATGAAGAGAAAGCTGAGAACTAAGCTTGACCTCATAGTGCCCAACACTGCAAGTCTGGTGAGACAGAAGCAAGAACATCAAAAACAGACCCACGACCACCACGCCAAACACAGGGACTTTGAAACCAGTGATCCTGTGTTCATAAAGGACTTCAGTTCCCCCAAGTCCTGGCAAAAAGGAACTGTGGTGCAGACGACGGGCCCAGTCTCAGCCCTAGTCGAATTACTGGATGGTCGAGTTGTTTGACGACATCAGGACCATATGCGGAAAAGCCACAGCCAAGACCCAACAAAGTCAAGTCCTGAGATTTTAGTACCAGGAGTGGGGTCGGAGGTAGATTGCACAACAGACGCAACCCAACCGAGTAGCCCAACCAAGCCGGTTGTGAGTTTGTTTGATGCACAAGAGGCTAAACCATCACGCCCAGTCCGCGACCGACGTTTACCCGAACGTTTCAAAGACTATGAACTTTAAAACTTGACACTGCTTTTGAACATTGATTAACGATTGGCAAGAATCATTATGTGTAAAACATTTGATTGATTTTATTACGCTTCTGCTCAGTGTTTCTTTTTGTTTTGTTTGGAATAGCAAAAGTCTTAAGGGGGAGGAATGTTATAATCTAGTCACGTGCAGAGTAATGTTATCGGTAATCGGATATCCATGTTGTGTAATGTAGGATTTCAATTCATTCTTCTTTGTGATTATTAAAGCATGTAGATCTATAATTCGCTTCACCCTGATTTATTACAATCACCCTTGGCATCTCTATGCTCAACTTGTACAGGAGGAAAAGATCTTTCCAACGATACCAAGATCAGAGTGATCAGCCCAATGGAGCCTGAGATATGCACAAAAATGCTCAAAAAGTTGAGTGAAAACTCAGAGCAAAATTTCCTGCCCTTACACGTGGCTACTCCATGGCAAAAATTGCCTGTCTCGATGATGCTTTCTCAGAATGTTTTAAACTGGAAGCAAGCCCAGTAGAAGGTCAATCACTGTAGCAAAAAAAAAAAAAAGAAAAGGAGAAAAAGGAAAGGCGAAAATGCCGTAAAACGTGATGCTAGTGGAAAGAAAGGCATGCTGTCATGTTGCAAATGTCTTTTTGAGTAGATTGGAGCTAATTTGGCCCATATCCAAGCCTGAAAATCTCCAAAATGTCCAAAAAATGCGTTTTTGGCAAAAAGCTCCAGGAGTCAATGGGTTAAGGTAAAAAGCTGTTAAAATTATGAGTCTAAACGTTTTCGATATGTTTGATCATCATGATCATAATTTTAGACTCATAATTTAAACAGCTTTTTACCTTAAAGTTTTATATTTTACAATTAAGTGTCATGAACAATAATTTTATCCAATCCATTGCATAAGGCATCATTAAAGAGCTGATGACATACTCCTATCACTGGCATCCTTTGGCCTGCATTATAATAAAGCTTAAAATGTTTTAAGGTAAAAAAAAAAAAATAGGTCCCTAAGTTAGATAGTTACAATTTTCGAAAAGTCTGGGATGAAAATGTCATTCTTTTTCTGCACGTAGGTAGGTACTCTAGGTAGTAGGAGTGAGATCAACATTTCAGACAGTGGGCAAGTATACTAGATCAGTTACACTGATTGGAATAAAACTGAAATTGAAGCATACAGCATCAACAATAAAATCATTATAAAAATTGTGCAGATTACCTTGGCATCCACTGAGCCATACTCTGTTCTATGAAGGATAGGTTGTATAGTGTGTTGAAGGAAGTCACTGTGATTCCGAATCCAATTTAAGACTTGCGTAAAATACCATTCAGGCTGGAAGAAAGATAAAACACATTCTACAAACCACATGTACTATTATTATGACCTACAATAACTGATTGCAACAAAAAGTTATCTGATGATCAATTTAGGGAGCTGTTGGTTTTCACATTGCTTGGCACATTTTTCTCTGGGTAGGCTGGATGCCTCCCCTTATCAGAAATCCACATATTTTTGCAATTTCCAATTTTGTTGAGATATAAAGAAGTCATACAGGAGCTATAGTTTAAGTGCTTTCCTTATGAGAGGTGATGTATGGTAAAATACCAAACTCACTGAGGCATCAGTAGATCTTTGTTTGAAAATCCATATGTTGCTTTTGATTTTACATTTTGAGACCCAGGCAGGTTCTGGTGTTACTATTTGAACAACGAAAAAGACTTGAAGCCACAATAAAATTTAATGGTGTAGGAATTTACAAGCAAAAAGAAAACAGGTAATTGCCAACAAATCCTCAGTGGACTGAATCACCAACTTTGGGTCGTGGAGAGTATTGACTTGACCATGAGGTACATAACTCATAAGTGCAGGTCTTGAACACTTTGAACTACTGAATTAAACTAACTAACTGCACTTCTCTTATTAGGAAAGAAACAATAGAATGAAATTCCTATGATTCTAATGTAAATCATGGGACAAAAAAGCAGCACACATTTTTTGGCCAATCGTCTAGCGTAGTAATACAAAACCAAAGAAAATGCACATTACTTTCAACACTAAGTGAAAACCACTCTAGCTTGATTAATCAAAAGTGACTGACAATTCACACACAGACACTTGAATCATATTCATGTACATACCTTCTCTAGACTATTAGTTTGTTTATTGCCATAAAAGTGAAAGCGAAATCGTTTTCGAAAAGGCTTCAAAAGCCAATCAAGAGGCAGAAGAATTTCACTTTTACTGTCAGGTAATGAATTCTTCTCCGAAGATGTTTTCTTACTGAAAATATTTCAAGGAAAGAGTCAAGGAAAATCTGCATGTAAACTAATTTAAATCAACATTCAGTCTACAGAACACTAAAGTACACTGTAATCACAATGCCCATGATCAGATAGGCAGGCACTGGACACCATTACTGAACACCACTGCAGACAGCTCTCTAAGGAGGACATGGTTAACTACCTGCTGGTCCACCCAAATTTTGTTGCCTTGTTTGTCGGGTCAGTCAGCGCAGGTTTCTGCATTAGAGAGAGTTACACTAGTAATGTATTACTTTTTGAAAAACTAGATTTATAATATTATTGTAGTTGTTGTCATGAAACTAAAAGGAACTTTGCACTCCGCAAGGACATCTGCTGTCATTTGTAACACTTGCTGTCATTGATTAATGCCTAGGTTGATTATTTGACAGGACACCTCAATTAAAAAGATACAGTTGTTGTAGTTTAAGCAGGAGTATAAATGCATTTTCCAGTCTGGTGTAATCATCAGATGTTGTGGACAATGGAGGTGCAGTAGAGAGTGATGTGAAAGGCCACTTCAAAGCTTTCATGATTTCATCAAATTCACTGCAACAAGAAAAGATGCCAAACACATCTCTGCTCAATAAAGACATAAAAATTATCATCCACATTACCTGTAAATATTATATGCTTTGGATAAAGAAAAGATAACTGGAGCTGGAGTTTGTAATTATACCATTTCTAATTTAATACAAGGTATGGTTATGTGTGACTGTGTTCACACACACGTTTTTATGTCAGTGAAATTTGTGTTAAGTATTTTCCTTTCCTATTTACGCAGGGCCCCTTTTGATACCAGCCAAGTGCTGATTGGGCCACCCTGCCTAAATAAAGTTGACCTTGACCTTGTCCTTACGGGGGGACAGGGGGTTCTCTGGCTTGCCACCCTCTTAAAACTCCCATTTCCCACCCTTTCCTCTACCGCACCCTATTCTCCAGGGCTCCCACCCTCTGCCCCCTTACTTCCATGGCTTATTTAAAATTGCTTTGAAGTGAGAATTTCTGATTTACAATGTTGACTTACCTGGCTAATTTATTAAGAAGAATCTTCTGCCAGTGAAGTTGCATTTCCTTGACAAACTTGGTCAAATTACAGCATGCTGAGTCACTGAGTAGCAGACCTAGCTCAGATAGCACTGATAACTGTTCTACTGCCCAGTTCCACTGACCACCATCAACAAACTGATGAATCTGACAACTGTGCAAAAGAACATAATTTATCCCTATTTATTAATAAAAACAATTATTGTGGACAATGTTGAACAAAGAGTTGCCAATTTGTCAGTGATGAGCTAATTAATTAAAAAAAAATTGATTGGTGGGATGCTAACAAAACAAGATGTTACTAATGAGACAAGTGCATGCACCAATATACTGATATTCATTGAATTGGCTCTTTCTCACAGTCATGATTTCCGCACAGGACTGCAACGCACAATCTTTTCAACAACTAAATTATTCGCACACATTATTTTTCTAATTATGAGGTCTTAGCAGACCTCAAACGTTCAAAAACTAGCTCACTAAACAATCTTATGACCAAAGATTGAATGTTTGTGATAGTTTCAGTCTTTAATTTGTTTTCTTTAATCTTCAAACAAGTAGTCACACATTCATAGGCCCAGCCAACCCAAGTGCATTCTGTGTTTAGTCTTTCCTTGTTTGCATTTAATTGTAATCATAGCTGGTCAACGTGAAATAATGTGGCTGCATAATTTGACTGCAGTAACTAAATGACTGGTTATTACCTGACAGATTCAATCTTCTGTATCCAACTTGCGTATGCTCTAAATCTTTCAACCTCTGCAATCTGACTCACTAAAGAAGAAAGTCTTTCTGCGAGGGGATGAAATTTTCTGAGATGGCTGTCAACTTTAGATTTTAGTTGTCCATGCTGTTGCTGAAGGTTCTTTATTTCTTTTACAGCTGAACAACCCTTATTGAGTACATCTTGGATCTTGTCTGGTGTTCGACATTGGCTATCTTGTAACTTAAACAATATATAAGATCATGTTAATTTCCAGCTACAATCTTGGTCTATTCAAATGGAAAATTGAGACCACTGCTTCTTCTATTTAAATGGCAGACCATTCCAACCAAACATAATAAACTGATTGATCTTGACAATAACCATAATTGTTAATTTCAGCCAGTTTAAGGTGGCTGAACACAGTTTTCGCGCTCGCTTTTGCTGATGCAATTCAGCACACGCACGAGGATTGCAAAAAAAACAAACATGCCGTCAATAGAGCGATCATTTTATTTACTCAACACCCACAGTATTTGTGCTATTTTTCTCTATAACTGAATGCAGTGTATTGATGGCTTCAGTCTTTTATCACGAATATATGTTACAAAAGGTAAAGATGGAAAGAACTCAGCAATTCTCAGCTTTTTCTTTGTTACTGAAAGAACCCAGTTAAATGCAGCGCATGCGTAGTAAGTCAAAAAACTGCGATTGAATGAAAATTTGCACTCTCGGAAATACGCCTTTTTCTCGAGAACCACTCATTAGAATTTCACGAAATTTGGCACGAAAATACTTTAGGAAATAAGTAACTGGAGTATTGAAAATAATTAAAGATCTCTCTGTTAAATTATTAGCAAATTGTGTTAACTTGTGAGAATCGTTACAAGCTTGTTGCATGCAAATTATAAAGAAAATCTAATGACTAGATTTTCCACAAATAAACAAAACCAATTTTAAAGGTCTGTTTATTTTTATTCGTGTTGCCATGGCAATGGCACATACGTCAGCTTAACCATCAAAAAACCAAAGTTTGTGTTGTTAACTTGCTTGCTGCCATTTTTGGCGACCGAGAGATCAAGGGTTTTAGAGAAAAAGGTGAATGAAACACAGGTATCAAAAACTGTGTTCAGCCACCTTAAGTTGGAGAGTAAGAAGTAATATATGAAGATAATGTTAGGCCTCTTTTGAAATAAAACTGAGCTTAGAAGGGAGGCCTGCCAGTAGGACAAAGAATTTGACAAGCATGTCCATACATTTCACTTGCTTGGGTCCTATAGGTCTTTATTGAATGCACCAATTTACAAGACAAGCAAGAAACAATAAAAAAATGTTCATTCATGTAGATTTGATTTAGATTCTTCATTTAATAACTAAATCATCTGCTGGTCATCTTTAGCTTCTGGAGACTGTAAGATATATTTACCATGGAGTATACATACCTGTATTTCTTATCATTTTGTTTTAATGCATTATGAGACACACTGCCAGAATTTGTCACAGAAGGGTTTTGTAAAATTTAATTGCTGTCATGTGGAAATATCCTGTGTTTGTTTGAGCCATCCCCATAAAATGTTTCATTTTCCATTGTCTGGTCGACCGACTCATTGTTTTTTGAAAAGTGAAAAAAAAGATACAGATACATTGTATGAGAAGCAAAATTTTACTTTTTATCTTACAGAATGATGTAATTGACATTCTCTGTTTTATATAAAAGAAAAAGTGCATTCAAGACTTAATCATGAATAAAAATATTTTAATCCTAATCAATAAGCCTGTATATTAAATTGGAAATGTTTTCATGGGTATCATTTTAATTTCATATAATTATTTCTCTACATTGCATACTTGGAAACAAAGGTTTTATTAAACAACATTGTGCAACTTGAACAAAAACTGATAGACACATTGAATATGCTGCATCCATAGAAAGAACCTATTTCAACTTCTTTTTCTATACAGTCAAACCTCCAATAACTGGCACCTCTCTACAATGGCCAGCCCTCTACATCAGTAACTGTTTTTGTCCTGGCAGATGGTGACCCATATATTCACTCTTACTTTCACTTCTCTACCACGACCACCTCTCTTTTATGGCAATGGTCACTGAAGCACATCCCAGCTAACGAAATAACTTCTCAACAAAGGCCAGTTAATCAATCACTGATTAATGATGTATAAGAAAAAGAACATTTTTACTGTAAAAAGTCATGAAACTTGATCGGTACCATCTGTTGGTGGTCTCTGTTTGGTTTCTGGTTTATTGATACATTTTGATTGTGTTAAGTACCTATATGCTACAATGCACTCAGGCTCCTTATTTGGTTGGGTTCCCTCAGTCAATTTTATCTGACTCTTTTTTCTTTTTTTTTGCCCAACCAACTGACCCACCTTCATGAGAGGGAAGGTGACAGGAAACAAAACATCTATGGGGATGGCCTAATACCCCAAGATGAAACCTTGGTAATAAGGTTTACTGGATACAAAGAAGATGGGCTCAGAATAATTTTCAGATGGTCACCAGTCATGTTGACTGACCAAAGAAACCTTACCTTGGTCATGACTAATTCAGTTCTGAACAGTCAAAATATTGAAAAAAATTAAGCAGCTCAATGAAGAGGCATGCTGTCAATGGAAATAATTCTTTCACTCTGCTGATTTTGTGACTAGCACTGTGCATTATTTGAAAATTAAAAGAAAACAGTTTTGATCCTCCATTACTAACTACTTAATAACCGAGAGTGAGGTCGTTACGGGAAAATCTCAAACTGAGGCCTTGCCGTATTGACCGAGCGATAGCGAGGTCAATACGGTAGGCCGAGGTTTGAGATTTTCCCGTAACGACCGAACGGTCAAGGTTATTAAGTTGTTTATTATATGGCTCATCAATAAAGAGAAAAATCATTCGAGCGGAAGTCGTCAATTTACATCCGGCGATGCGCGCATTTACCGATTCATTCATCGTCTCAAACCTAGGGCAAAACTACACAGTCAGTGAATTTCACCACTGTATTACGTATTCTGTTAAAAACACTCATTTCTTTACGGAAAAGTCACTGTCACAGCCTCAAAAACGTATTTTAGTATCGTGGTACCACAAGTTGATGGGGAAGTTTTTCCGACTTTTGGGGCGAAACGTCAACGCATATAGAAAAGACAGCAAGTGCTTCAAAATTGTCCAAACCAACCGTCTTTCGGTGAAAGAAAATACTAATGCTTCAGAATGCACTGCTCAAAATAAGCTTAACTCGATCTTCGCATTCGCTTTTGACAACATATCTTCGTCTTCTTCATTCTGGGATTTATGGATGAACATTTCAAGCCTTGTGAACGTCTGCAGTTATCAGAAACACTGCTACCGACAGAAACTGCCCGATTGTTTACATCTGATGATCCTGGAAGCTGATTTACACTTGCTTGTGTCAAAGCGAGGGAATCTATTTGACGAGAACTTTGACAGAGTTCAATACTTCGGTAATTGCTGTGACCAAGATGATAACTTATAAGTTTCTTTGTGGTGTTCTGCTCAGGATGCATGGCAGATCTGCCGGTGGTGTTTTTTACTTAGCGATTTTAGCTTTACTTAAGACTAGGCAAACTTTGATTGTTTTTCACTAGTGCCCGCCAAGGTTACCGACTGGTAAGTCATCTATATAAATTTTATTAAAGAAATATCTCTAAACTTTTAGCTACTGATATTCTTGTACTGATTTTAATCGGCTTTCATCGCTTCAATGCGCTTGAATTTTCAGAACCGGGCTCTTCCTAATTTGCATAATCCGTAATCGGCCCGTGGGCATTACGGGAGAATAATACCCTACAATTCAGTGACAATTAACCAATCAGAGCGCGCGTTATATCGGCCACAAGCCAAAGCCATATAATAATACTCAATAATGGTGTGTTGTCTTCACTGGCACCCAAAACATCGTGTCAGATTAACAAATAGATTCCATGTTACCATGTGTCTGTTCAGTAGTAGATCACAGATGATGACAAAATGTGGTAAGAACACAAGAGGCACATGATGATGAGTCATTAGCTGAGTGTGTTACTGATGTCCGTACAACAATTTGATGTCTTCTCTGATCTATTACCAAACAAACACACAGCAACACATGGAATCTATCTGTTTCATATACAAATAAAGACACCAAAAAAAGTGTTAACAACCTCATCTATATGTCTGGCTGCCAATAAATAGATCATAAGTGAGAGCCAATCAAAATGCAAAAATAATTTGACCTGATGCTTAAATTGGTAGTGAAAGTGGATCCTTCACTTTAGAAATGTTCATAGTAGATGGATATCAATGTGAAGAAACTTTGACAGCAAAATGTTTTCAGAAATATTGATAGGAAATGAAAGTGTAGTCTCTTTTAAGTCGGGAGATGTTTATTTCACAAAGGGACAATGTCTATTTATTTATTTATTTATTTATTTAACTTTATTTATACATGGGTAAAAGCATCAGGACATAAAGTAAATACTAAAATTGCATAAGGCCCAGGTTGCACACGAGAAATTTCTCTGAGGGTTTGTTTACATAAGGGTCAAAATCTGTCAACACACAACACGTTCACAGGCGACCTCGACTTTTGTGTGACAGCAGAAATGGAGCTGGTAGATTTTTTCAAAATTTTGCTTAAACAAAGGAAACCGCAACCCGAAATGTCATCTCTTGTTGTTCACTTTCTCGGGTGGTAAACAATCTTGGAATTTAGAATTTTCTCTTGCAATCCTCGTGTTGAGAGTATTACGGATGAGATCAAAAGTGTTCTTGTAGACTTGTAACTGCTGCCAAAAGTAGTCTTGTAGCACAGTAGGGTCGTTATAGTGTATCTCAAACCAGGATTCGGCTGGGCAGGGAATGCTCCATGCATAGGGCGCTATGCGTTGTCGCTGTAATCGCCGAGTCCGTCGCTGTATCATAGCGATATTTAGTATTGCCTGATAACTAAAATTTATCCATCTCATGTACAAGATGAAAAATGCAACCATTTGTTGCTGTTGAATGCTGATACTCTGAAGCAGAAATATTACTAATGCGATACAGAAGGCTTGATTTCAATTCATGTTTACATTAAAAGTGCACTGGTTTGCAGGAAAGTGATGTGGCAAATATTGATCTTCAGCTGACAGATGCCACATGTAATGCGACCTTGACTATTCTTGATAAATTTTTAGATTTCTGGTTGCGGTTGCAAAATTTTTTGCACTAAAGACAAAGTAGAAAATTTATCAGGACTCGTATGTGACCCGGGCCTTAATTACAATGTTAAGATACTAATCTACTACTGATTAAATCTAATAACAACAAAAATAAAAACAATAACAAAGTGCCTGCTTTCCATGAATGCGGTATGATTAATTAACTTATTCATTATCAAGATGTACAATCTACTTGACCGGTCAACATGAGTGGCAGTGAAGTTGTTGGTTGGTCAAGAACCCATTTTGACGCCTGGTTAAAATATATCCTGTAACAATCTATTTCGGTTTTGATATGCTAATTATGTTCATATTTAAAATAATTAATCAAAACAAACAAAATTATTGACCCAGTCAAACCATTTTCTATGAGAAGCATGATTAATTGTTACATTAGAGTGATAAATACATGCTAAGATATCAGATTTCGGCAAGATTTCCGTATAACCCCATACATTTATTATGCATACAGTTCTTTGTTTAACTAAACAATAGCTAAAACAATAGCGCTCCTTTGAGACTTATCTGATTTGAATAACTCTAAATTTTACCATTTTTTTTCTAAGTGTCACATACTTTTAGACTTTTTTTTTCGAATTTTCTATCTAAAATACGCAAAAACGGAAGATTTCTTGGAGACTTAGAATAATTTTACGAGTTTTACTTCTAAATTACCGAAAACCGAAACGAAATATCATAAAAAAATGGCGGCAGATACCAATCAGTTGAAGGAATTACGTGAGTTTTTACGTGCGGGGAATAAAGATTCAGGCAAAAGGTTAATCCAAACTTTGAATCCTTCAAGGAAAGCAAGTCAAACATAAAGAACGGCATTTCGAAGAAGTAGCAAAGGGAAAATACGCAAGGACCCATGTTTGTCTCACAATGAAATCCACGGACTTAAAACGTTTTATGCTTCGCTTCATTTAAAAATAAAATGACTATGGAGACAACCATCACCTTCGGACCAGAGACATATCAACTGAGAACAACGGTAGCTTTATAACTAAGTGTTACTCATGGTGTTTCTAATTGCTTTCGTTCTTCAATTGTGACTTTTCTTGCATGCAAAGTAACGTATAAAATCGTGTTCTTGTGTAAGTTATTTATAAAATAAGTTGGCGACCAAAATTTATGATCTGGCGACCAAAATTTTTCCGTTAGTCGCCAGCTGGCTCCCGAACGAAAAAGTTAATTTCAAGCCCTGAGTTATAATGTAAAGAATGCAGGGAACGTAATTTAACTATTTTAAAAGTGGACAGTCAGATACAATTTTCTAAATTGCAGGATATTTGAAATCTATCAACAGCAATTAGTCCCAGCGTTTTGCATCAAACGTAAAAACAAACGAACGAACAAACAAGCCAACAAAGCTGAGTACCGATATACCAAAGCTCACGTAAAAAAACAAAAAAAACAAAAACTGACCCCTTATTAACCTTTCACTATGAAAAATATGATTAATATGCAATTTTCTTAAATTACTAAATATGTAAGTACTGTTAATGTTCCTTTTTAAAAGGAGAAAAAACAATTTAAAACATACGACTCGATTAATTTTTTTCCCTTCTTTAAGTCCATTGAAACTTATCTATCAGTCTTAATAAGGTTAAAGTTATTTCTGGACACGTGAAATTAAGCTATAAGCTACTCCAAATTCCTTCTCTCAAAGTCGCTTACCTCTGTTTCCAAACAGTTCTTTTTCTTTAAAGCATCCTGAAGAAGAGAATAAACCACGGCAGCTGATGATTTCTCGGTTTCAACATTCTTGTCAAGAAAACGTGTCACTTCTTTGCTCAAACCTTCATCCTCTTCGAGCACTTCGTTCGCCATCTTGTTCTGTTTGTTGTTTTGAGGGGGACTGGATACTGGAAATTGCAACCTCGTTCCCATAATGTAATCCAACGTGAATACGAGGCACAATTGCACAGAACTTCGCCACCGGGGGGAACTCATATAGAGGGGGACATGGGGGGGGGGGGGGGTCTGAACACTGCAACACCGCAAAAAGAATTAACGAACACCGCATCACCACAAGAAAAGTCAACGAAACACCGTCACCGTAACACGTATTTTTAACGCCATGATTCGTTCATCTACACTTGAAATAATACTTTTATACCTCAACAATTTTCCACAAAATAAACACATCACAACGCTTTTCATTGGGCATATGTTGATACTGCTGATGCCTGTAAATCAGTTTTCTTGCTCTTGTGAAGAAACCTTGTGGAAAGCTAGGAAGCGGACGAAGAAGAAAGAGAGGACCCTTGAGAGATGGCCTTTACCCCAGATCCCTCTCTTCTTTTACTTCGCTCACTTTTCTTGGTGTATAAACCCACTGACTGAAGCCCTATCTTCACTGAAAGTATTGCTTTCCGGAGCTTGCTACGTTTGCGTTCGATATTGATAATCGAAAAAATAATTGAAAAAATAGGAGGTGTAGAAAGTCGCAGGACCTTGAAGCGGGTAAAGACCGCTATCAGAATGACCTGTAGACGAAGCCGAACAGCAAAAGGAAAAAAATAGTAGACGTGTGTAATTTACAAAGCTTCCTCAGCTTAGAAAGCCTTCTTTCTTCCCTGCCGACGCGACGTCTGAATATATTTTGTGGCCGGTAGTTTTCGCCACCTTTTCCTTTCTTCGAAGAAAAAAGCTGCGCAGTCAATAATACATTATATTCGGCCTTGGCGTGTCCAGAATTTCCAGGATTATTTCTGTCCTCGCTACTCCACGTGTCTACCGAACACTGAGCTCCGGGTGGTAGAGGTCGAGTTACTTGTCAAGTTACGCATAAATGAAAACAGCTTCTGATTGGCAGCCGAGGCATATTGAAGATTGACTGAAAATTGGTGTGTATTTTGTTACAGATTATTAACCTCAATGGTACGTGTTTGCATAAATTAGCGTCCAAACGAAGTTTACATGCTAAATTTAGGTCAAATTTAGGTTTGAGAAAGGTAAATCAAAAAACCCCAGCAACTCGAACAATTTCATTTCACCGAACACCGCATTGTGAAAAACACAAACATCGCACACCGTAGGGTTTGAGATCACCGCAACACCGCAAGTTGAGATTTTATTCACCGCATCACCGCAATAAAAAAACATCAACACCGCAACACCGCAACACCGCAACACCGCAAATCCCAATGTCCCCCTCCATATAAAAAGGACGGTGGTGCTTGTTGAAAATTTTGAAAAGAACCCCAAAGAAGTAACAAGATCCCGCTTTGTGGGCGTGGCTTGAAATTGTTTTTACCCCTAAGAGGTACCAATTCTAAAACAACACATCCTGCTGTAGACCTTTTGAGGCTGAACAAAAACGCTTTTCTAACCACAGGCTTCCCAAGCTCAAAATGGGTGGTGTATGCAACAGCTTGTGTATATAGAAAATTGTATGGGAAAACCACCGATCGTAAAAAAACAAAAAATTGTGTAAATAACTATCACATTTGAAATAAAGTTTTCTTCCTCAAATGTGTTGTGTACTTGTCTCTTGTGCTGATTTTAAAGCCATTCTGACGCCGTTTAGTGAAGTTATTCAAAACCACTGTTTCTCCTTCTAAAAGAATGGAAAGCAACGTTGACAAAACCAGGATCGGACCGGATCAGACCGGATCAGACTGGATTGGACCTGATCGGAGTGGACCGAACTGGATCACGGATCAGATCATGGATCGGATCACGGATCAGATCATGGATTGGATCAAGGAAAAAAATCAAAATTCAAGATTCAAAATTCAAAATTTTGCTGACCAAATTACGCTAGAGTGACTACTGTGAGCAGAATGTTTTATTTAATTTAGGTGTGATATTCCTTTATTCCTTTACAATATCAAAGGTAAACTGTCCTAAAACGAGTCAGTATGGTAATAATCGAAACACAAAAACTAAAAACACTAAACAAATTAAACACCTAATGATTTCATACAATTTCTGTTTTTGAGACAAGCCTATACTTTTACAAGATGTGAGTTTGGAATACGATGTTTCGCACTGGAATAAAATGAAACAAACCATTTGTATTTCAAAGAAATATAGCTGTTTTAAAAAAAAATTCTAGGAATAACATTGATAGTCTGAATGATAACACAACCCGAGAATAAGCAACATTTTAGGAGTTACGTCACGATTTTTAGAGTCATTTTTAGGGTCACAAAGAGTTGCCTTTAAATAGAATAAAATCTTGAAATGCTCTTGTTCTAGGGTGGAAAACACTTAAGAGGCAAGAACAAATCAAAATGGAATGAGAATGGCAAAGATGGCAAAGATTAACAAGGACTGCAAATGACGAACTTGAAAAAACTAGGCTAGTTTTTTCAAGATGCGCAAACCGTGACATAGCTCCTTTAAAGCAAGTGAGACATGTCCTTGAGCTTTCGTACGTAAGTTGTCTCATTAACTGTAATGCTCACATGACATGAAAATGTAGCCAAGAATTAGCTACTGATACTAACATCAATTTCAAAAACGAGAATGGGAGGTTCATGTAAGCTTCAAGCCAACTAACGTTCAAATATAACTACATGTCTGTTCATTACAATTTTTTAAATTCGTCCTAAATTAGGCATTAATGTGGCTCTTTAAATGACCTCTTGTCACTCTGTAATTAACATTTCGTTACTTGCATCAAATTCGGGATTCTTATTTTCATTTAACATATTTTAGTTTTCCACTTTCATTTTTTATTCACCATTATCTTATAAAGGATTTGATTTTTTTTTGGATTTTTTTTCTTTTAAACCTTGTTTTTTTTTTTTCTGTGATCCGATCCGTGATCCGATCCGTTATCCAATCCGTGATCTGGTCTGTGATCCAATCCATGATCTGATCCAGTGCGATCCAGATTTTGTCAACATCGAATGGAAAGCTTTCCATTCTTTTAGGTGGAGAGATAACGGTTTCCAATAACTCCACTAAACGGCGTCAGAATGGCTTTAAAATCGGCACAAAAGAAAGGTGCATGACACATTTGAGGAAGGAAAACTTTATTTGTCTTATTTCAAATGAGATAGTTATTTACACAATTTTTTTTTTTTATGATCAGTGATTTTACCATACAATTCTCTATATACACAAGCTGTCACATACACCACATATTTTGAGCTTGGGAAGCCTGTGTTTTAACCCCTAAAAGGTATGACAGCACCCCTGTCCTTTTATTATTTGGGAGTAACCCCTGCCCGGGTCTTGGCCCCCAAGGTGTTTTGCTAGGCTCAAGAAGGAGGTTTTGACAGGTGGGGAAAACTCGCTGAACAAGAGGGGAAATGGGCTACATGTCAATCCATTCAACTTTGCACCTGCACTCACCTTGCATGGGGGATTTCTCAAGGGGAAATTTCTATACCTATAAGGAGGAGAGAGATACTGTACAGTCTGATAGTGCCTGTGTGAGATTATACCACATTGTCAGTTTTGGCCACTGACAAGAAAGTAAATTTAGTGGTGAACTATACCACTATGGTTACATAACACTCAACTGTCAACTTTAAATGAGATCTTCAACAATGCGAACGTCTCAGAAGTAGCAGATGAGGGCTGCATCAGTAGGGTCAATGATTTCAGTATTTTTTCCTCTCTGTCAACATCATTTTTATTTTGACTTTTGGGGAGTAAAAGAAACTTTGCTCTATTGTGCCAAATTCTTTTGCCTCACTATTCTGCTTGAAATTATGCCAGCATAATGTACTGAACAACCTCACCTCTGCAAATTGTGTCAAGCTTGCTTCAGAGAAATGAGCAGCACATCTGTACTATTTATAGCTGTGAGATAAGATTTCTCAAACCCTCAGTTTCTTGAAACTCCCAGTAACTCAAACCAAAAACCGTTTCCCCTAGTATGTTTCACCGCAGTCCTCAATATCTTCACCTCCCAGTTTGTCAAACCAATTTCATTTTTCTTTGAGGGTAGAGAGATCAGGATTGTCCACTGTTTGTAGTGTACTTGGCATGGCTTATCCACTACATCAAAACCACTTGACTAATTTGTGAAAACAATGCCTTGTTTTACCTTGAGTGTGTAATGTACCTTTGTTATTTACTGTTATTGCGGTGCTATAACTAAATTAATATTTTACCAGTTCATCCTTTACTTATTTTAATCTTTTCTTGTTCATTTGGTCTTCATCAAGTAAAGTACAATATTCAGAGCAGTTGTAGTTGTGTAATCCTTGTCATCAGACATTGGTGAATAGCATGATGCAGGCAACAGTTTATTCATGAAGATACATGTATCACTATTTCCAAGAAAAATTTGATGTCGATCATGGAGTTGAAATGTTATCGTCTCTCACTAGAATATAGCTAACGTAACAACTGCATCTGAGTCTCATAAGTGAAGTTTCCCCTCAAAAAATTATGGATAGACTTTGCGGTGTTGTTTTCCATTGTCTCTTTTCATTTGAATTATTTGAATGACTTAAATCCCTTTTTGAGCTCATAGTGATTTACTAGTAACTTGAAATCTCATTGAATATCTGTGACTCTTGATCCTATTAGATCAGTACAATACGCAAGACCAAGATTTCTAAGTAGATAAGAAATGGTGTTTGTTTTTAAGATTTCCACAGCAGAGCTGACATCAAACTTACCTGTGGCCACTAGCACTGCAACAGGCACCACTTGATCCATTACAGTGCCGTAAGCCACATGTTCAGAAACCTGTCGACAGAGAACATCATCTATGATATCCACTCTGTATATTGCTTGCAAAACAGCAAGTTTTGCTCCTACCTTATCAATCTTAGCTACGGTTGAAACTATAGACACTGCACGATGAAACAACTTATTGTTCCCAACTTTGACATCAATCATGAAATTTCTAAAAACCTTGCCTTTTAACACATGAGCCCCTGTTGAAACTGCATTGAGAATCCACTTTACAGATATTTCCACAAAACACTCTTTCAAAAAATCAGCAAACAATACTGACATAGAATGAAATTCTTCAAAAAGGTTTTTCTGTCCAGATAAATTACTAGTAATGACTGGAACAAGACACTCAGTGAAAAGAGTGCTTAATGCAACTTCCTTCTCAGAAATGATGCCAATTGCATGTGCTCCTTTCTCATCCATCAGATTGATAACTACTCGGATTTCTTCAATTTCTTTACTATCAGAGCAAATAAAGACTACAGTGTCATGTAATGTCAGTTCAGGCAAGACGTTGCTTTGAAAATCTTCCAGTGAAATACACAGCTTTCTTGATCCATCAAGTAAGAGTTCCCCTTCCTTGTTGTCAAGTGTATTGTAACCTCCTTGTAGAAATCCTCTAACATCATTGAAGTTTGCACTAAATGTAGAGACACACTCAGAGGCATCTAATAGGCCCATGACTCCCAATGACCCCCATCCAATGTAGTACACATGACCATTGCTCTTTAAGCTCTCTGCAGTGAGTTCAATAGCTCTGGATATGCTGTGACAACCGAGATATGTTATCCTGTACATTCTCTCATACATCATAAGCACTTGAGGTAGATTACTAACTACCAATGCTGCAGGCTGGGCTTGTGTGGCATGAGCTTTGCATAATATGCACTCCAAGAGAATTTTGGTGGCACTTCCTCCTTTCATACGTGATGAACCAGTAATGGCTTCTGGGCCAATAACTGGATTGAGGATGATTTTGTTAAATTCTGTATAGAAAGAGAAAATGTGTTCTATATGTAAGCTTAGTATGCCTTCGGTTTAGGTTGTAATAGGGTTTCACTACAAGTTCTTTAAAGCACTGGAGTGCAGATTTGAGAGATCTATGAAAGCATGTGGATGTAACATTGGGTTTAAAAAACTCTGCAATGTAACTTCACCAAAACGTCAGAGGATTAAACTCCATCCTTTTTACCCCACCACTTTTGCCTTCCTTCCTTGGAAATCTCTCTTACCTCCTAGCGCAGTGGCAACATCAAGGAACGACTTATCCCATCCCTCTAGAATAATCTGCCTTGCTTGGTTGACCGGATTGAATCCCATAAGAACAGGAAAGAAGATATCTGGGTGCCTCATGCAGTAGTCCAACTGGCCAGCTACATAAGGCGCCGACAGACCGCAACTTATTCCAATAAACAAGACACTCTTCTTGTTACGGGACACCTCTATTAAATCTTGTTGGCCTTTTTTCCAGTCATCTTCAGATGCTCCCCGGGATGTAAATAGAGCAATGTCTCCCCCTGCGATAAGATATTCATAGCACACTGGCAACTGCTGAGTTTTGGCAAGCTGCGAAAACTTCTGAGCCAAGATAAACGCGAGCCTTCCAGAAGTACCGCAACCACTCAAGACGATGGCTGTCTCACCACTGCTGTCTTTTAACATTTCTGTTGCTTTCTGTGCTATTCTGTCCATAGCAGTGATTACCTCTTCATCGTAGATACTTGGAAAGTGTTTCCAACCAGAGAATATTTGCGAGTCGCATTGACGTAGAGTTCTCACAATGTCACTTGCAGTGGCGACATCGATGCCAGATGTTAGTTCATTTGATCGTTCTGTTATAGGAATTGTGCTTTCTTTCCTCAGATTATCCACACTCATAGCAAAGAGGTACAGATGCGTATTTCATACACAATAGATACCTGATCGGATCGGGACAATCACGACAATTCCCCGTGAAAACATACATGTAGATTTGTTCACTGGTCCAAATCACTCACCGTGAAGACCAACTTCTACCAGGCGCCCCGTTTCTTGACGTATTTGAAACCAGCATCGGGAGGCAGGGGAGACAGTTTAGATCCCGAACCAGGAGGAAAAAATTTAGAAGATCAATTCGGTTTTTTTAAACTCCTGTAAAAATTTCTAAAGTACTTTTCTGATAGTCTTAATTTGATGATAAAAAGGTGGGTTATAAAACTACTTTATATATTAGTAATGATTGTAGTACGACCCCACTAGACTACCCTGGTAAGGGAAATTTAACTATCACCCCGCTAGATTATCTCTCCAACCCAGAGTGCATTGCAGTACACCTAACACAGCGGCCATCTTAGATTGTCGTGTTAGCCGGTCCATCATCAGTGGTTTGTCGAAAAATGGCAGCTAGAAGGATTGGACAGTATGTTCCAGATTGGATCAAGATTGCTACAAAAGTTCCTCATGAGGCAAGACCGAATATGAGTGCTATGAGAGCGAAATATGAGACTATTAAAACGAGGTAAGTTGTGTTGATCATGATCAAGATATCGGCATGACCCGTTTATGCGCGAAATATGAGCTCAAGAATGAACTTAAGTTGAGTAACAGAGAGAACCTACAACTTTTTATCATTATGTAATCCTTAAATAGTTCTTGAGCGCTTGTCCTAATACAAGACGTATTTTGACGAGGCCATGCATAGGATGAGTCAAATAAAAACAACGAGTAAAAATATTTTTACGATGACTGCAGAAATTCTCGCGCGTTCATCGGCCGAGTTTCTTTGTCTTTTTTGTGTTTTTGTTTTTGTTTTTGCTTTTTTGGTCAATAAGCGGACAGACGCACGAATTTTATAATTTATGTAATGCAGCAACAAGCGAGAATGGACAACTTGACAATAATTTGTTATCGCATAAAACAAATTGATGTCACTTTTTTATGCATCTGCCCTGTTATTGAAAATGAATTTTGTCATAACATTGTCAAAGTAGTCTGCAGACCCACTCGGCTATCGCCTTGTGGATCCACAGCTACTTTGACAATGTTATGACGAAATTCATGATCAACAACAGGACAGACACATGAAAAACTGACTTCAATTTGTTAACTGGAGGATATTACATGGCATTGCAGAGATATGAATTTTATGGATGGAAAGTGTGACTGTCTTGCCTGATGCACACCAATCTGTCAAGTGGGTTTACTCCTGTACAAATAACTGACTAATATTCTATATCGCTGTATGTTTGTACTCGTTTTGCATGTAATTTGGACAACATTCACTGTGGTTCAAGGCAGCCTGTGCTCTTGACTAGCAGTGCCTGGTTGCCTCAGGTGACCAAGATTTGGCCTTGGACCACAAAAAAAATTCTGGTCGCCAGACCAGGCACTTGGATTTCTTGTGTGCTGCTCAGCACTCTGGTTATGCAGGCGACTTAATGTAGCATTATATTTGTGGTTGAAATTGATAGCGTTACTTCCAGAAAGATATGTTTCCACATAACACACAAATTGATTGTTTACTTTTGAAGTTTTTCTCAATGATGCAGCATGCAAATCTCTACATAAAACGAACTTTTTTGTGTATACAAATTTTTATTCAGCTTAGTCTGCAGATTAACATGAGTAAACTATATTGAACCATGACTTGTTAGCAATTTCATTTTATCAAGATTTGGTGATCACTTAACTTTAAACTACTGGTAAATTTCATTTATTTTTAGACTTATTTTGGTAATCTTGAACAAAAACTTCTAAGTGATGTTGAAATTTAGAAAGTAGTTAATAAATTAATGATTTTTCATGGTATCACAAGTGCATTAAAATGTAGTGGCTGCTAAAAATAATAACACTCTGCCGTATTGTGAAAGGTTCACGAAAAAAAAAAAGTTGAAGCATGGCCTTAGTACAGATTGTCATTTGGCTTTAGGAGAATGTTACCTAATTTGTGGAGGTTCCTGTGACTTCCTGGGTGTCTTTGTAAGCACGGCGAAAGCTTTGCAAAATTCTTTGAATGGGTCAACTACCATTTTGGCACCATCTTGAATGACGTAAATCTCATGTGCTATTGCGCATGTGTCATGGCAAGAGTAAAAATGCTTGTTTTTGCCGTAAGTGTTTTTGCCCTTACTGTGATGAATTTTGAATTACCGTATTTACCCGCAGATAGGCTGCACGCCAAACTTTCAATTGGTTTTCATGGAAAAAAATTATTGAGGTCGAGGCAAAGCGGAGTCTTAAATCAACAGCAGCTGATGTGTATCAAGTCAAGTTTATTTTTAACCATATATACAAATGTGGAAATGTTCAAACAGTAAACCGAAACTTTTTTGCTGACATTTTATATACAAAGTAAATCAAAGGCAAGTTTGTGCGCCTTATGTACAAACACGAGTGAAATGAATTGTAATGCTGTGGTATATCAAAATTAGAATCCAATAAAATCACTTTCATCAACGTCATTTTTACCAAAAATGTCACGGTATTCCTGTTTGTTATCATCCAAGACTGAAACTTCATTTTCACCAGCATAGAACAGTTCACCTCCTTCATCTACAATTGACTCCACTCCGTCATCATCAGCAAGGGGATCAGACTCGTCCATTTCTTGCCAAAGAATATCGTCTTCTGTACCATCAAGTGCGTTTGTGATGCAGCATTTGAGAAATGAACGTCTGATGGTGTCAGGGGAAATGGAATTCCAGCTGTCTAAAATCCACTGACAAATCTGGCTGAGGTCAGGTTTACGAATGCGGCCTGCTGGTGTGAATGTGTGGTTTCCATTAAGCATCCACTTGTTCCAATATTGCCTTCAATTGTCTTTGAAGGGCTTGTTCACGCCTACATCTAACAGTTGTAAAAGACCTGTCATCCCGCCCGGTATTACGGCCACATCTGTGCGTGAATTTTTCAAAACCTGTTTAACATTGTCACACAAGTAAGCTCTAAAGGAGTCCCAGACAAGGAGATTTCTTTTTCATAGAAGTCCGCCAACTTTGGACCAGACCGTGTTTAACCACTCTTTAACCACTAATTGATTCGTCCATCCACCCTTTGGCTTGAGCGCGAACATGTATGCCCTGTGGCAGCACTAAATCTTTTGGTAGAGTTTTTCGCTTAAACACACATGGGGGGGGGGGGGGGGAGTTTTGTTCCATTTCCTAGGCAGGCTAGCATCACTGTGAAGCGATCGTTTTCATGATCAGTTGTCATGATTGACACTGTTTTTTTTCCTTTTAAGTCCACCGTAGAATTTGCAGGCATGTCAAAAGTAAGAGGAGTTTGATCTGCGTTTCCAATCAGCGAGAGCTCGTATTTGTACTTCTTTCACTCAGCAATAATAAAGGCTTGAAATTTCTGAAGTTTCTCCTCAAAGTTCTCAGGCAGTTTTTGTGAAATTGTCGTTCTTCGGCGAATTGACAAGTCATGCCAATCCATGAAGCGATGACACCAATGTACTGAAACTCACTCTCAGCAATGTTTCTGGCTTTTGCCATCGATTTTGCTTTTAGATGGATGACTGTGGTGGAAATTCCAATACCAGCCTTTCTCTTCTCGTCAATCCATTCCTTCAGTTCTTTCTCCAATTCAGGAAATTTTGCTGGGCAATAGCGTGCCGCTCTCTGGTCGCGAGGATGACCTTTCAGTGTTTCTTGTTGCGTTCACCACCTTCTAACGTTCTTCTCGTCAACTTGGAACTGGCGTGCTGCTGCTTGATTTCCTTTCTCTATGGCATAAGTAACAGCGGTAAGTTTGAAGCGTGCTGTATACGATATCCTGGAAGAACCTTTTGGTTTCATGATTTGCTAGAAATGACTTCACATTTTACTTTCACACAACGTAAACATGGCCTTTGAAGTTTGATGCGATCGGACTTGATTGGATGAGAAATTTTGTGTTACTATGGTTGCATACATGTAGTTCGGCAAGCATGTGCACGTCATCTGTCACGTCGCATTACATGAATCGAATGTGAAAGATCAAGATCATCCTAAATTAGAAGCCACAGTTCGCAAATTAAAGAGGAGAAATGAGTGGAGCTACACACACTTATGAAATGGATAGTGAAATCAGAGGTTAGCATGTTTATGGAAGCAGTTGGAAACCCAAAATTGGCGATTTGTTATTGACTGATCGAGAAGCGTCAAGCAAAGACGACAAGTTTGCAGTGGCTGTTTATCAAGAACTCAGCATCGATGAGAAGAAAATTGTCGGACATTTGCCAGTGGAATTCAGTAGAATTGCAGCCCATTTTATTGAGAACCGCGGTGAAATTTCCTGCAAAGTAACTGGGAAAAGGAAGCACTCTAAAGGCCCACGAGGAGGAATGGCTATTCCGTGCAAGCTGTGTTGGACATCGTCAAACAAAAGACATGTTAAAAAACTTGATGCGCTCATTGCTGCAGAGAGAATCAAGATTCTTCGTAGATATGGACTTAAAGTTTAGCTGTATGTGTTGTGACTAAGGAACAATTTAAAGCGAACATTAAAACACCAATTTAGTGTACCACATTAAGATCTTGTGCATATTAATGAAGTGTCAAACTGCTTGTACCCGTGTTTAAGCCACAACCCTAATTTTGATCCCATTTTTCTGTTAAAAAAGTGCAGCCTATCCACGGGTAAATACAGTAAGACAATTATTGTTTTTGTTTTTGCCCTGAGTGTTTGTAGTTTCCCGGAAGTAATTTGGATTTGTTTTGAATTTTATTTCAATTGCCATAATGAATTTTAATTTGCCGTGACAAATTTTATTTTGCGGTGACGGTTGTGGGCCACCATAGAGTTCTGTTAACTCGCATGCACTCAATATAAAACTGTGATTGTTCTATCTGCCAGTTACATGAATAGAAACACATTTTTTTATTTAAAGGTCCTATCAATGCTTTCACTGACTTTCTGAGAAGTTTAAACTCTCCACAAATAAACAGGTGCAATAAGTTGAACTCTTCATCAAACTAGATGACCTTTTCCTATCAGTAAAGATTTAGAAGTACGTAAACAAGTGAAAATAAGCAATAAGAACCTAGTATGTTTCGGTGTCATTGTGACACCATTGTCAAGGTGATTTTGAAAATATCCTGCAAGTCCTGTTTATGAAGGTGGCTAAATTTGTCAAGGGCCACAAACAGTGTTCATCATCTCATGTCCCTGAGGTTCTTATTAAGCAGTTTTTCATCCTAAAGAAATGTAAGAATAAATGGGATTGTTTGGTGCACAAGATGTTATTTGTAAGACATCTAAAAACAAGTCTTAATGTGCAATCAGACTCCACCTGTGGGAAAGTATTTAAACACAAAAATGTAATTTTCCTTTCTTAATGCAAGTAAATATTTTTGTGGACTTCATAAACAAGACTTACTTTCCACAATCACCTTGACAGTAATCAAAACATTCAGTAATTATCACTTATTTTCATTAATTTTTGTTAATGGGAGTCGCATAGGTTGCTAAAGAAAATTATTAAGAGATGGGTCAAGATCCTGGGATATCGTATGAAATCCTGGACTGTCAGATAAAGAAAAGTCCATGAAAGAAAATAGGAAAAACAAAAAGCATTTGTAGCATGGAATGTAATGTCCACGTGGGTCTTGCAGTAGATGAATTAGCAATGAATTAATTGTTTTGGGTGAGCAACCTGTTGGGCTGGGTAGCCTAGCTGCAATGGTTGAGAGCCTGTAGGGCTCCCTGAAAATTTTCTTAGAACACAGTCGCAGCCTTGGAAGATTTTGCTCACATGCACAGCCAAAGCAACTTTATTGCATTTTCAATCTCCATGTTCTCACGTCGTGATTGTATGGTGAACTGTAATGCTATCCATGGGAGAACTGGGCTTAGGAGAGGGACTACCTTGACAATTAGGGCTATAAGGGGGACTTCCCTTAAAGGCCTCACCCTTTACTCTCTCTTCTCTCTCTTTATTCTCTCTCATTATGTTGTGATGAGCATCGCACAAGTTTCAACATAACTGAAGCTCAGAGTCCCTAGTAAAGAATTAAATTTAGCAGAAGTGGGGGCTGCTACAGATTAAGAAAGAATGTTTGCTTGATATTTATTGTTCATTGATACTCGAGCAAGTTGGCTAATTTATGCAGTGCTTATTGGCTTATTTTTATTTTACTTCTTTTCGTTGTGAACACTGAAAGTTGCCCGTTTCAAATACAAGTTAGTAGTGGCTTTTTGTTTAGCAAAATACATGCAAATGCATGTATGAATAACAAAGGATTTCTTCCTCCAATTAAATACATGCATATGTGTGAAATTACATGCAAATTCGTGTAACTGCAAGAACAGTGAATTTTACACAACCTTACATGCACTCTACTTGTATACTACCTACATTTTAAGCATGTGGGTGCTGCAATGCCTTTGAACCATGCTGTAATCACACCCTACAGTTGTAAGCCTGGCTGTGACAATTGAATATTTTCTACAGCACTGAAGCTTGTGCATGCAACTTATACTTTAAAGCCCTGCTGTATTATGTAACTTCTTCTTTCTTTTTTCTCCCTAGCTTGGATTCAATTTCAGCCAAACCTGAACCTATTAACTGGGACTTTTATGCCAAGAATATATCCAAACCAGGAATGGTTGAAGCTTTCAGGAAAGCTGTAAGTTGAAACATCAATTTATCTATTGTTTTTACCTTGATACAGAGAGCATGTTATCAGAGCCAGTGATAAGCATACTATCTTCTACTTGAAATAAGGTAACTATCAAAGTGGAAAGTACCATGGCTTACTGCTTAGTGAGTGGAATTCAACATTGAGTGATCTGGGTTTGAGTACTGGCTGCAGGAGTAGATCTAGGGAGAAGGTGCAGGGGGTGTGCATCCCCCCTGAGATGAAGCCTTCTTTGTATTAGGTCGTATTTGCTTTTAAAATTTGTTTACCTCACCAGTCAATTACACCATTCCTTTGTGGTGCACCCCTCCTAAGAAAAATCCTGGATCTACCCTTGGGGCTGGGTTTAGTATGTTGTATTCTTGAGCAAAGTACTATGCCCCTCTCCTCCCAGGAGTATAAATAGATTTTGTTATAAGTATATAGTGTACACTGCATCTAACAAAAGAGTACCCATACCGTAAGTTTTTATTATTTTCTCATTTGAAAGTCTGCATTGAAAAAGGAAGTTCTCCCAAAACATTTATCTATTTGAACTAAACGTGAATGTTTTTATGATTTTATGGATCCTGCATTTATTTGGTGCACTTTTTCTGCTGATCAGGAAAGCAAGGGCTCACTTTATGACATGGGCGAGTCACATATTCCTTAACCCATATCACCAGTCCTTTGCAACTGAGAGAACTGAGAGAAGACTAGTGCAAGTGGTGTACCAAAATGACAGTCAGCTAATTTGAGCATTTTTAAAAAATCATAAACAAAGTCAAAAGAACTTCCATTTTTGATGTAGACGTTCATGTGAGAAAATTAAAAAAATTATGGTATGGGCACTTTAACCAGTGGCATCGTACTTGTATGTATTCAGGAGCAGTAGGAATAAGCACTGGTTACTAGCATTGGTGACTTTGGCGTAACCTCTTTACCCCAGACAGAGTATACCAGACCAAATTTGCTATTGTCATATGTAGAAAGCAACGTGCTCATTCACATTATAGGTCCATGCATTGATCTGCTGAGTGTTACTGAGTAAAGGTGACATTGTATAAGCACATATTTGAAAACAGTAAATCACATTTATAAACTGGTTCTGTTGAATAAGCTATGTCTTATTTGACATCAATAGTTTTTGTTTAATTTGCAGTATGAAGCAGTAACTGTACCTTACCCAAAAGATGTTGAAACACCAAAGATAAACGAGAAAGAGAAGGAACTGGTGAGTTTTGCAAGTAAACATATGTTAAGGAAGTGCAACAGCTCTCATAATGGAAGAATTTGAATTGCGAGATTTGAATTTTTTTGGAAATTCAAATTGCAGGCTGGAGTTCTGTAGGAGATAAAATTATTGGAGTATTAATTTGATTTTAAATGTTAGTCATGCTAGTTTTTTTGGGGGGAGAGTGGGGGGTGGGTGGGGCCTGGTGAGACTGACTTTAGGGTGCTGCTAGCCAGTGTACTAATTCAATTCTGGAAGTTCAAGAAAATGCTTTATTGGCGACAGGACTCTTGGGGCTGAATTTCAGCTGTCCTCTCTGGGTACCTATTCTATCAAGAGACCTCTGAGCCAACAAGCTGTTAATGTCATCTGCTGATGCCATTTACTTTAATTCCTCCATAGTGTGAAACAAGATTCTGTCCTTTAATACAGAGTTGTTGTTACTTGTTAATTGACATAAAATGCTTGAGAAATGAAGGGATTGCATGGAATATCCTGAATGGTTCTGATTTGATTTGTACTAGCAGTCAAATTAATTCACAACTTGATCAAAGTACACTCTTTATCACTTTCTTTTTGTTTTCAATGAAGTCATTTATTCGATACAAAGGAAGCAAGAAAAGGATAATTTTCTACTCAGGAATTTACTGCCTAACCATCAATACAACAACAAGTTAAAAGATTATCTTCCTGGACACAAAGCATTGAACTTGTCGACAATACAAGTAGTTTTTATTAGGAAAGTCACTGCCTTTGTAGGCCACATACACTGCTAACCTGTTACCAACAGGCTTTCCAGTTTGATTAGAACTGCATTCTTAGGAAAATTGAAAATGATGTAGAAACTGTAGATTTGAGGTATTCATTTTCCTTTTTACAACAGAATTTGTCAGAATTTGAACTCTATACAAGCATTCTATCCAGTGAATTTAAAACTTTTAGAGTCCACCTTGAAATAAACATAAACACAAGCAATAATGGTTATGCAATAATGCAAATAAAATTATAAAAAAGCAATCAAAATCACTACCTGGTCTTCAGGTAGGGACATCACCAGACAACATTACCTCACATATTTTCCTCAGGAATAATAAGCCAGAGGACTTGGTTGAAATTTTGGGGCACTTATTTTCTAGTAATTTTTTTTTATCATTTGGCCTTGTCATCTCAGTCAGCACTTGCCCAAACTACAAACAAGAATAGTTTTTGCTTAAAAAGAGCTCAAAACATTAACTGAAATGATAAATGGAGTGTGCATTCACCACTGTAAATTCAACTATAATGTCATATATTTTTACAATTCACCTTCACAGGAAGAGCATTCAATAAAAGTGGTCAAGTTAGCAAATGAACAGATTGCAAAGTATGAAGCTGAGGTGTGTAATGTAAAAGATTTTCCATAAACAACATGTACATGTTGTATATTGTTGTGTGGTGACAACTGTTCAGCTGTGAATATTAGAAAATACAGTAGCTAATTAGTCACAAACTAGTAAAAATTTAGACTTGTCTAGCTAGAGAAGGTTTTGTAATTGAACTCTGAGCCAATTGAAATACTGGAGGGTAGATTCTTTAATTTTAGTTAAAGGTACCAGAAGGGGAGAGCAGAGATCTCCTCTGCAGCAAGGAAGTCACCATGACAGCCCAGACACAGCCCACCCCAGGCACCTGTCAACACAGCACCGTGAAGAAACAGTGTGTGGAAGATATTCTTACCTGAGTGGGAGGGAGGGAGGGAACACCAAATGAGTGAGCAATACACTGCAAGTAAAGCACATGGACAGCTGATTTTGAGCATGTCCTGATGTAACAGAAGAGAACACGGGTACCAAAACTGGCGGAGATCCCAAAGGCAAAGTTGAAGATGAGGAACTTGAAGCTGTTGAGGTCATGTGCATCAAGGGACTCAAACTGTTGGGTTCAACTTTTGTGCATTTTGGTGGCGTAAAAACAAGCACACAAGACGGAAATGATACACAGTCTGTTTTGAAAGAGTTCCAGCGGAAAAAAAAAATATGAGAAAACCGCCATAAAAAAAAATCAAGATAGAATCAAACGAGCAAGAGAGATTGAGGAAGCAGAGGTTGTGTGGCGTGACATACTAACCATCTAAGACAGTGACTCTTCTACAATGTGCGATGATTTGCTGATAATAAATCTGTTTCTCTTTAGTTGCAGGAAATCAGGTCACTGAAACCCTTCGAAGAAATGACAGTAAGCATACTTTTAATTAAATAGATTAAAACCTGCTGCATGTACTAAAACAGAATATCTCTCGAAACATTGGAACGGTGTTCTTCAATCTTGGCACTGGAAATGTATGTCACAAAAGAATCAAAATTACACCGATTGTGCTATTTACTACATTACTTCTTAGTTATTTTATGTCATTAAATTTCATATCATTGGGGAGCAGGGATGGCGCAGTGGTGAGAGCGCTCGCCTCCCACCAATGTGGCCGGGTTGGATTCCGGCTCCGTACCATATGTGGGTCGAGTTTGTTGTTGGTTCTCGCGTTGCTCCAAAGGTTTACCTCCCTCCACAAAAACCAACATCTCTAAATTCCAATTCAACCAGGATAGAGGACCCGCATGGAAACCATCTAAGGCTGATGTAGTTTCCTCTCTGAATTATATTGTAATGTATCAGCAACTATTTTAAATTGACTGAGTCACAATCTGATGATTTTTCGATCGGTGGAAAGGGCCCTTTGTTTCATAGCATTTTCCAACTAACTTCTCGTGATCGAGTTTGTCAAGGAGTCGTTTGAAAAGTAGCACAAAATAAATTGGTTTGCCCTTGATTACTTTGGGGGAAGAATAAATAATTTTGTCTTGACTTTGTAATGTACTACTGGGCATTTGAACCGCTTGAACAGGAGGTTATCCTTGAGGGAGGGGGTGGGGTTGTGGCATTGCTGAGATTGACTAATGCAATAGTCTTCCTTTTCTCTCATGTATAAATGAGGGAGCAAGAGGCCCGGACAAGAGGTTTGTAGCCAATCTAAACGCTTTGTTTTTCTGTACACAAGGTTGATGAGTATGCTGCAGCACATCCAGAATGGAACAAACAGTTAGACGATGAAATCGCTAAAAATAACTGGAACATGGAGCACTAGCTATCTCGTGTGCATATAATTTTTCATTCGTTGACTGAAATTCATAATGTGATGTAATTGAGTTTTGTACTTTTATCATTGGCCACGAATAAAATTATCTTTGTGGGAGTTCACAATTGGTGTGATCTATTTTGTGTTGAGTTCATTTTTCATGAAGCGAAGCAAGTCAGGCAAGTTTGTCGGCCCAACAGCTCATGTCGGATCAAACAGTTGATGTAGAGTTTGCCGTGTTGTTTGTGATGTTGTACCTACAGTCGAATATTAAAACGTCTGGTCCGGAGTGCCTTTCAGGGTACTTGTTAGTCTGACCACCCAAGGTGCTTCGCTGGGTCCGACTGCGGATGTGTTTTTGTTTTAGATGACAGAATCGTTTAAATTTGCCGATTGCGTGAGTAATGACATCTCAAAATCAAGCTCTGTTTGAAGATCGTGGTGGAAACTCCAGCTAGCTGCGTACATGTATCGAACTAATGATACATTTCCGTTTTTCAGTCCACTATTTCGAGTTCCCCTAAACTTCATGGGATTTCCACAGCTCACTAAAAATAGTTTTACTTATCTTAGACAATAATCCAGAGAAAGTAAGTTGAAGTTAATTGCTTACTGTGCCAATCATCAAAACATACATTCTCCTAGCTCGCTCAATCACTTCTCAAGTTTTGTTTTTGTGTGCCAGTGAATTCTGATTTTGTTGTTAATATAGATCGTTTGCGTACAGCATAGTCTGTGTGTTGAAAGAAAAAAATATCAGATTATTGTATCGATGTCGTGCTAGATTAGCTTGCGTGTAGACACTCAAAGCTCTCCGGTGTGCGAAGCAGGAAGGATGACATATTTTAATAAAACAGGATTTTAAAGTCTACATGCAAACAGTGGTATGAAAGGGCTTTGTTAAAATAAAATTCTTTGCGAGAAGAAAGACTAGAAGGAGACACTTGTAGACAAGGTAGCCCACAAATCTTTTAGTGGTCTTTAGTAATACTCAAGAGAGAGGTAGTCGGCAGAAGGTTAGATTGCTTTTTCCTCGCTTCCTCTTTGGGATGTGTGTGCGAAACTGATCAGCCACTTCCGGTTTTTTATTAAAAAGCGAAAAACTCGAAAAAGACCTTTTTTATAGTAAGGGGAAGATATAGTATTTTTTTCAAAAAGGTATATCTTATGATTTCTATTTTTCAAGGATTCTTTCGCGCGCTCGCGGAAAATCATGCTTTGTGATTGGTTGTTTTGAAAGTCACGCACCCTAATTTAGTCGGGAGAAGTCGGGAGATGAAGGTAAAGTTCTCGAATCTGAAATATGTGCGAAGAATGTCGAGTATTGGTAATTTTATACTAACGGAAGCAATACGGAAAGGTAGGCTTAGTTATGCCGTAGAAATTACGATGAAGCAAATGGAATTCTTGTCGACTTCACCTTATTGCCTTGTATTAAACTAAACCTTAATTTAAAATACTCGATCGCAAATTAAGATTTCAATTGCAATTTGACGATACACTCTCGTAATTTTCCTACACGAAAATGCCATTGTGTCTTTCTTCTTTAAATGAACACACATGTCGTAAAGGCATTAATCTTATCGTAAGTTGTTTTAGAGATGGTAGGGTTATGACGTACATTCACCGTCACAGATCATTTCAATATTTGTCATTTCTACGCGATTTTTACACCAGACTAGTTTAAAAGCGTTGCAGATTTCAATAACTCAAAGCACATAGTGATTCCCATGGTAAAGTCATTGATGTCAATCGTTGCAAAATTCAGAGGGTTCTAGTGTGACAATATAATCCAAGTTGCTCCGTAACCATGCATCATTTTGTACTAACCCTACTCTTGCAGGGAAGCCAAAGGTGAATCGACACAAACCATAACAGACGGCATACGGTAGTCCTAATTGGAGTATTCAGTTTGATCCTTTTGTGGCGAACCGGCTTGCCCGATAGATAACAGCATGGTGCAAGATCGAGTTGGAAATGCAAAAGCTAAGCTTAGTCATAAAACGAAGAACGGCGAAGTTCGAAAATCCCGGCTCAGCATGTTCGATTCAGTGAGATCGTCCTCCAGCGCTGTATCGGTGTCTCAAAGTTCCTCAGGTGGAGATGATACAGGTAAAGATTCCTGTTATTTCATTTGCTAGCTCCCTTTTGTGACGGACGTAAAAGTGAAATCATTTATTCAAAACAAAGATGAACTTTCTACTGTACTGGAGCGGAGTTAAATTGTTCGCCATGTGAAACCACAATGAAACCAGCCTAATATTTTCTTTCACGGGCGCTTTTCATATTTACCCTACGAACTTTTTCCCAGCTTTGCAAACTTCCAACTTTGTACCTTTGATCGTAGAGTTTGATGTTGACGAAGAATTGCCTGATGATGAGGAAATCGAGCGAAGATTTTCCACTTTATTGGTAAGCTGAATTCAACTTATTTTCAAAATTGTTCAAGAGCTTTGATGGTTATATTTATGCGGCGCACGATAAGTAAACAAGTCATGATTACTCTGTCAACTTTCTTAAAGTTTTACCTGTTTGCAACACAGGAAAAGATGACACTACCACCAGAGAGAGAGGCGGAACTCGCCAAAAGTCCAAAAGCTCATAAATGGAAAATGATTAAAGCAAAGGTATGGAATTTTTTCACTATTTCTAGTAATTCCTGAATATAATATTGATCAGTCGTAAGCGAGTGGACCGGAATGCTAAATCTTCAATAAATTAAATGTGTGAGGTTTATAATACTCCCGGTTTACTTGAAACAGCTTAGCTTACATTTAAGATTGTGTGCAAAATTGAGAGGCTGTTTTTAAATCTTTTTTGGAATGTATTATTTTACACCCACGAAGCGTTTATTCGTATCCATAACATTTACGTCAGTCGACATTGACAGATAAGTGCTTTTAGCATTAAAGTTTAATTAATCCTTTTGTCAAATCAGAGAATAACACTACAATAGAAACGTAGCTCGGATAATATTTCTGGCTTTTCCCACGGTCACCTCGTCGTGAATTGGAATTTAACTGCAGAAAACCTACTCAACAGAAAGAGTTTTGCTGAGTTATGTAAACAAGTCTTCACAATTCTAAATGAATGCTTGAAGTTGCTATAAATAAGTTGAGGTTGATTTGAAAGGAAGTCTAATTACCAACGTTACGGGTGGCAACAAATTAAAATTCATTCTTGCGACTAAAAAAGTCACAAGATCTCGATAGATCTTGTCTCAGCAGAAAGAACTGTTTTTAATCTCTTACTGCAAGTTGTAACATCTTAAAATGGAGATGTGATTTCACGCACATTACAGCGAATGAAAGTGGCGGTGAATTCATCAGTTACTCAAATCTTCTTACGCTGAAACGGAAAGACAAACTTAAGCCTCTGACATCCTAGAGAAACAAATTTAACATGTCCGAATCAGATGATGATTCTGGTATTGACAGACAAGAGGATGTTAGTATTGCCTTGCATGCAATGTCGATTTACATTGTAGTTTGACGAGTTGGACCTTTACATAATTATGTGGTGCTTAATTTTGTGAACATTCTTTGATAGTCTTTGTTCAGGGAACGGAATTTGTGCACCTAGGATTGTAAAATTAAGGCACATTCAAACACATGCTGGTGGATAATAATATGCCAATTACTCTTGCAATTACAAAATTATTGCTCTTCAGGTTATTTTCATGCACAAATGACATACTCACCAATCAATCAAATAAAATTGAATACACTTTTTTAAAAGTGTTTGAGTAAGAAATGCGTTCACACTCTCTTATAGTGGATTTGTTCTTAAGCACCTGTTGGCATATATATACTTTTTCTATCATATTGCATCTCTACTGTCTATTAAAAACTTACTTAGTTTATAATGCTCTGACTTAGTTCAGAGGGCCTGCAATAACTATAATGGAGCAATCAGATCTCTCCATTGCTAGTGCAATATTTTTTGAGTATTGGACCACCGGTCACTGTCCCAAATGGTTCCTTGTCATCTCTGTAATTTGACAATTTTCTTGTTGTTTTGTGGCTTACTCAGTTTCTCAAAAGAATTACTCTCAACTGTGGCAAATTCTTTTTCTTTTCTTCTTTTAAATTGTCTTGTCTTTCTTTCTTTTGAGATTGTCAAACATAAATAAACATTTTTCTGTCATGTAATAAATCTCTCATTAACCAAGCTTGTTTCAGGGACCATACAGGTACTGGGAGAATATTGACCTTTGTCTTTTTTATATGGACCTCGCTTTGTTCAGTCCACAATTTCAACAGCTTGGGGCAATATTCTCCCATAACAGCTCTCCTGCTCGTTTAATAATGTACATATAGTAGTATGTGACGTTTTTGAGTGTTATACTATGGAATAATGCCGGGGGGACTCCCATATGAAAAGGTTGGGGATGCTTGTCAGAAAATTAGAATTAAACCTTTAAAGGAGACCAATCTGGGTGTAGCTCAAGCTTTATTTGACCCATAAAAGATACCATTTAAAATGGAATAGGTTCGATAACCAGTCGCTGTTCAGGAAAGGAGCCCGGGGTAGTGGACTGGACTTGAGTGAGAGGCAGAAATTAAACCTAAAAACAGAAATGAGAGCGTTTTATGATTAACTTATTCTCTTAACTTTGACTGCGTCCTTAAGGATACAGAAAATACTGGCATTTTGTCCTGAACACCCTAATGGAGACCAAAATCCTTGATTTTTACCCCTAAGCGAGAGGACAAGCATCCCTGACCTTTTCAAATGGGAGTCTCCACCCTGTGGGAATAACTCATGAGTCACTTGAACTTTCTTGGTATACACACCAGCCTTTAGGCGAGTGTACATACCAAGAAAATACAAGTGATAAGTCAGATATTCCATGGTGTACCACCAGAGAGTGCCACGTGACTATTTTACAACATGCCATAGAAAATACAATGGCTAACATAAATTATCGAATGTGACATGCATGCAGGGCATGATGGGAAGGTTGGATGTAATACCATCGAATATACAACAGCTTTCATGTATTCTGATGGGATGTATTTTCTATGGCATGGTATAAATATATGTATAGCTAGGCCAGAGTGGGTTCCACAGAATATAGACTATTTGTAACTTTATGAGAAGAAAGAGGATTGTTTATATCTTTCATAACTACTTCTAAGATGGTTACTTTCAATTTCCTGTGGGTTTTTGGATCACAAATGTACCTTTTTGGAGAAACATGTAAATTAAGTATATGCATGGAGCTAATGTTCTTCAATCAAGACTAAAATTACCATACTCTCAAACTCTTTAAATGTTGGCCACCCTACAATTTATAGTCAGTTTTTTCCACACAATTTATCCTCACTCTGATGTTTTTTTACACTTGATATCTGCTTGTGCTGCCCTTCCAAGAAAAGGAAAGACATAATATAGAAAGACCACATTACATGCTTTTTAAACTTAAGATCAGCTTCTCTTATTTAAAAGTATTGCACTCTTAATTTTTTTTTTGCAAAATATTTGGTGGTTTATTTTTGAGACAGCAACATGGCATTATATAGTTACTAACTGGTGAAACAATCTCAGATAGTGCAGAGTGTAATGTACATCTTATAGGGACCACAAAAGAGGAGGAGCCTGACTTTTTCACTTTGGTTGATTTGTTATTGTTCCAGATGACATGAATAATGTATGAATTTTACTACTTGAAAATAACAAAGCAGTGGAGCAGTGAGCCCTAATTGTCTTGGCCAGATTTTATATTCAGCCATAACAACCCTGTATCACTTTAAAATGGTCTTCATGGTCCCTGCCTCACCCCTGCCTTCAACTCCTGATCCTGGCCCCTTCAGCGTCCCTCCTAAATATCACAGTGTGTTTACTAAAACTGGGGCCACCCAGATAATGAAAACCAATCAGATGGCAGAACTGAGAAATTAGATTCCCACATTTTCAAATCCAGCCAATCAAATGTCCAGCACAAAACAATGAAATCTCAACTTGTTTGTTGTGATACTTTCATGGCTACAGTGTCTGTTAATAAATTGCCAAGCTCAAACTGTTAACTAGTACTTTCGCGTGCTGCGGGTTTAAGAAGAATTATATGCTGCACTTTCTATAGGGTCCTTTGTTGCAGGTTTAGAAAATACATGAAAAGAAAAGCTGCTTAAGAGTGTCACTCGCAGGTTGGAAATGAACGAATTGGAAAGGGATTATTTTTGATGTTACTGAAAGGAGCTGAAAGCAAATTAACTTCAAACAGGAGAATTGAAAACTTTACTCAGTCAATACTAATGTGGACTTGTGACCTGAATACTTTGTTCAAAATCTCTTCATTTTTCCATTTAGGGGAGGATCCTTTGGTCCACCGTCTTTTGTTTTTGCCTGAGTGATTTTACATGCTGAGGCTTTGATAGTATGACGTGGAAAAAATTTGTCAGAATTTTTGATGAAGATTGTATTTCAATACACCCATAACACAGAAAGGGATCTCAAACTTCAAAATGTACAGCTGTTGAGGCAGTGAATGTGGTAGTTTTTCTGAGACCTGGCATGAGTGGTGGATTTCACGGTCGGCTGCATTTACATTTAATGACAACCAAAACCTATGTAAAAAATAGAAACACACACAGACAACAGGGGCAGAATAATTTATTTTGTAAAATTATAAAGGTGTCAAAATCTATTACTCTACAATTTGAAACAACAACCGTAAGGATGATGTTTTGTGTGGCCGTACGTTGACAGAGGAAATAGTCAATGTAATGAGTTTATCACTCTTGTAAATGTAAAATTTAAAGTAAAGTAACACAATATTTTCTAATGTGAAAGTACTAAAATGCTTTGAGCTTGAAAATCCATTGACAGACAGACATTTCATTGTTTTGTACTGGATATTTAATAGGCTGGATTTGAAAATGTTGGATTTATTGTTTCAGTTCTACCATCTGATTGGTTTTCATTGTTTGGGTGACCCCGGTTTCAGTAAGTGTACTGTAACTCCACCCCTGATACTTTAGTTTTCCTCACAAAGGTATGTAACATGATACCCTTGTTTCCTGGTAAAACACAGGAAGATGTGCTTTAAAGTGCTGGAGATGAAAGAAATTTAGATATCTGATGAAAAAAATGAAGAGCAACAATTTTGTTTATTCAAGACACAAATTTACATTTGACTGATAAACAAGAACTTATTTCAATTTATCATAGAGTCATGGAATAGCACATTCTTTATTCTGATGCCACCTTTGGTGTTTTAAAAATGAAACCACTCAAAATTAGTACACGATGATACAGATTAATACAACTCAAGCATTTCCACAAGAAGTAAAGTGAAGGTTTTCAGGCAATGTGCTACTTGACCAAGATTATATCCTACATTGATGATCGTGAACGAGTCCCTGTAAAGACTGTGTAAATTGATTGGCAATTTTAGTAGGTGCCACAGAGTCTGCAGCAATATTTGAGAAGTTTCTTTTGTCACAAATATGATGTTAAATTCAGTTCTTTAATTAGTAGCAGCTTAATTACTATACCAAGCATAGATATAGATAGTAATTGTCACTTGTAAAGAAGGCATATTATTTATTTATAATCTACTGTGGTTGCAGACATCGTACATGTACCGCCCCTTGGCTGCTTTATGTTCATTAGAGAAATGGACATATAACTGCTAGGTTTTGCATGCGTGTCTCGTTAGATATATCCAATTAAGATTTTTCTCAGTCAGTTCAGTTTTAGTGTGGACTTCACTGTGTCAACTTCCGCTGGTTACTGGGCCAATTCGTTTCTCTCGATCTACTCTGTTTAGCTCTTCTACCATACTGTCAAGTCAAGTTCAGTGCCTGTGCAAACAAAGTGAGACTATCTATTCTTTGGTTTTAGGCTTAGTTCTTAGTTTTCTATTATTGTTCATTTCAGTTGAGTTTTGTTTTATCAGCCATATATTGAAATATTTAAATAGTTTCTATATCGTTATTAAGTCGTTTAGTAAGTTTTCATGCTCGGGAATGTTATATAATTATCACACTAGATTGGGTTCATGTCTTTATTATACGGTTTATTCATCAAAAACTATTGTCCAAGATTAACACTGTAGAACTTAATCATTCATTTGTCAGTGTTTTGTAAGATTAGTCAGAATAAGTGCTGATTATTAAACTTCTATGGTACAGTCTATAACTGCGAATACTTGTTAGCAATAATTTTTTTATATATTATTTTATCGTGTTCCCTTCGGTGTATTAGTCATGTCAGCATCTAGCTATTTTCAAAATTGTTTTCCAGTTTGAACCAACATCTGTTCCATGGCATACAGTTTACAGGATAAGTTTATAGCAGGTGGTTCAAATCAACTTTCATCTTTTTGCTTGTGAATCTCCTTAATAATTTGAATGTGTATGCATTGATCCTTGATCTCTGTCAATTAAACTCTGTTTACATCATAGTCAGACGTTTTTGTCAAGTTTATTTTAACATTACACATATTACTCTACCCATACGATTAAAGTGGATGTTTTGGTCTTTATATTTGATTCTGTCCTTGTAAATTACACTTTTTTATCTCTTTCAGAGAGGCACTTAAAAGAAAGAAATTAAAAAGCCATTAATTAAGGAAAAGAAATACGCTTCCGCTCTTTATTTGAACCCTGGCAAACACACTATAGTGTAGCTGAAAATGGCAGATGACATTTAAGTGAGCTAGCCTTAACTCCAAAAGATACATAATCAATATATCACAGTTACTGTAGCATTCTTTGGGCTAAAAAAGGAAGAAGTGAAGTGAAGAGTTTGGTATTCCATAGCACAGGAAAAAAAACAGTTACTGTATGGCTCTGGACGGAGATGAGAATGGTGTATCACGCTAATGATGCAAGAATACATGCGTCTTACATGTTGTGTTCTACTACAAGCTAGGAAAAGCATTCAATGTTTAATTTGTGTGTGATCCATTATGTAATGTTTTTCTAAACCTAATATATATAAGTCAACAATAACACAAACTAATGTGTGCAATGCATTCAGAAAAAAATGCTTTTACAAGTGCTAAAGAGAATATATAGTACCACAAGGTACATTTATCGCTTTGTGATGTTATCAAAGAAGTAATGTGGGTGTAAGATGTTTTTTGAAGTGTACACAGGTACCTACTCCATCCCACTCCTTGGCAAGGCTAATTAATTGAAAATAATTAATTCATTAAACAAACATTAAATTTTGCACGTCATTGCTTTTAACAGATGGCAGCTCCCTAAACCATCCAAATAGTTTACTCTGCACTGAAAAGAATTTGGATCCAGAGAAAGGAAATATTAATGAACTCACAACTTTAGTAAAAATATTATTTTATGATTTTCAAAATTATAAACATTTTTTCTTGCCAATGTATGCAGCAAGATACCTTTGTTTCCATGAAAATATAAGAAAGATGTGTAATTTTTTAACTTACTGCTGGAGATAAATGGAATATAAAAGTTAAATATCTGCTGAAAAGTCGAAGAGGAAGATTTTGTTTTATTCAAAATGTAAATTTTCATTTCACCGATAAACAAGTACTAATCTAATTATCAAATAGTCACATCGAATCACGGAATGGTACATTCTAATTCTGTTGCCAGCCGAGTTGGTGTGAACAATAAAACCACATCAGACAAATACACAAGGCTTTCAAGTAATACAACTGAGGAGCATTTCAACAAGAAGTATTGAAGGTAGAGATCTTTACTTGACCGAAATTATATCCCACATCGGTGAGCGGGTCGCCTCATCGACTGATGAAATTAATTGGAGATTTCAGTAAGTGTCACAGAGTCTGCAGCAATAATAACAAAGTTTCTTTTGTCACAAATTTACCAGTTTTACATGTAACTAACACGGGAAAGTTTCGGCTGAATATGATATTTGAGCTCTCTTTCAAAAAAGCTGCTAAGGAGAAGCAATATGTTCCCATTCTCTATTTCAACCCTAACAAACACACAATAGTTATAAAACAGCAGACAACATTTCTTGAATTGAGCTAGGGAAGATTCCAGAAGATACGCAGTCACAGTGGCGTTGTTTGCACTAAAAAAGGAGAACTGACGTTACCTGAAATGTAACTGCTATACCAGCCAAAACGAGAGTATGATATCACTCGTTACAAAAAATTAAAAAAAACGTACATCTGAACTTGAGAACAGAGTTTATCACACTAGCAATGCTAGAACGCATGCGTCTTATATGTTATGAAATGTCTCTTTCACCTAACATGTAGTCGACTTTGACGCTTATGAACCTGCGCATGCGTTTGGAGCAAACTGCTTTTGTTCTTGAGAGAATGGCACCACAAGGATAGCATGAGATTTGCAAAACCATATATATATTTTTGTCCTGTGATCAAAGAAAGCAATGTAAGTATGACACGTTTTGCGTAATGCACTCGGGTACCTACCGCACCCAACCCCCCTTCCCGCAAGGCTGATTGATTCATTGAAATTAATTAATTAAACAAACATTAAAGTTTACACCTTATGGCACTAGTGCTTTAGCAAACAGCAGCCCCCTAAACCATCCCAATAGTGCGCTCTGCACTAAAAATTAGCTAGCTTATGGTTAAAAAAATATATTTTAACTAGTAGGATAATTCCATGCAATATAAAATAAAGATCATATCTTGTAAGGAAAATCTCTGTCAACTTGATACAGGAAATTCATTTATTAAGTTAACTTGGAGGTCACAATATCAACTAAAGACAGAATTCTGTTGTTGTCAAAATTGATGCAGTGCAGCCCAGTCAAGTGATTGTCAGGCTCCTATATTGAGTTTTTCAAAATATTAAAGCATGCAAAGCACTTAACTCTAACAAAGAAAATATGCAAGTTCCCAGGAGTCTGTTATCGACTAATGACAGAACTGTGTCTGTCTTTGTAGGAACTGATGCAACCCAAGTACTCTTCAGGCTTCTATATTGAACAGTTAAAGACTCACAGGGATATTGCACTCAACAAAACACTAAACAAGAAACTGCTAAAGGGTCTGGAGCCTGTAGAAATGATATTAAGATCCCTGGAGGTTGACCTTCGGACACATCCAAATACCACGTGAGTCAGATTGTTAAAATGCCTACTATATAATATGTATATATGGTAATCTTACTTGTAAAATAGAGTTAACAATGTAAAGCGTTGCATGGATATCACACATGTGTATCATTCCTTTAGTCACGCTATACTGCAACTCAATGTTTGACTAGGTTTAACAACTGTCAACACTTGTGGTTAAGTCATGAAAGACATGTACATAAGCAAACATTGCTCTTTGATGTGCATGAGATAAACATTACTTTGTCCTTGGAACTACAATAACAATTACATTCAACAAGAATAATTGTGATCTATTCTTTTCTTTGCCTTATATGCTTGATCCCAGTTTATGTGTCGGGATGCAGGCAGCCTAAACAAAACTCTGTTATTATGTGTAATGGATACAAGATAAACGATATCAAGTTATCATTTATAATTACTGCTTGCCTGTTCTCATACTGAACAACGCCTTGTGTTGTTGTGACTCTCACCAGTGCAAGTAGCTAGTTTGCGATTTGTCTGTATTTTTCCCGCCTCCCCCGCCCATTATCAATAAACAGCTGGACTACAGGGTTGGGTGCACACCTGCCACTTAGCTTTGCATGTAGCAGGCCGGGTGGGACCCTGATCCCACCTCACGCTTATATCTATCCGGGTGTGGCATGTGCCACACTTGGTGGCTGACATCCCTTATTTCCAGGTGTGGCACGTGCCACACTTGTTGGCTCATCCATCACCTGCAGGGTGTGTTGCTACCACCCCTATTATTATGTAGCTATTTACAGGGTGTGTTGCTGCCACCTTTAGAGTTGCCAGGGAGCACCCAACAACCCTGGTCCCATTCACTGCCAAATGGTTGTCAACTTTATTGTGTACTTATGTAAGCGTCCGAAGTTGTTGATTGCTGCTTATAATGCTGGTGTTTACACTGTATGCTGATTATCAAGAGGCTTTTTATTGTTCCTAGATCAGTATTCCATACCTCATGGTCATTTTAACTAAAATGATTAATAAGCAGGAAGGCAATTGGTTTTTGCAGGCAGGCAAAACATTTTGAACTGAACTCCTTTATAAGAAAAGTATTTCTCCAAATGGTCAAACAAGGCAGACAAAATCAGCCTCAGCAGGGCAATTTGCCAAGTATCCATCCCTTATTTGAAACCCCTGGCCTGTTCAATTTAAACTAACATAATAAATATACTTATATTCTTTTGCTTAACTCTTTGGAGAGGGGGTGGGGTACTCCCAGAAAAATTGGGTTGGGGTGTGTGGCCCGCTTCCCAAAACCCTAACTCTATGTAACACCAAAATCTGTGATATTCCCTACACTAATATTAATGACCTGACCAAAAATGTTATACCTTGTTTAAGACCTCAGACCCCTACATCAATACCCTGTTTCATACCTGTCTCATAATTAGTTCCCTTAAGTTCAGACGGATGTTGAAGGCATTGTGAAGGACTTTTTTTGATGGTCTTACTGATAATGATGAAAAAGTATGGAATGTTATCAAGATTTTCTTTAGTAAATACTGACTAAAAAGGCAGTAAACACCTTGCCAGTAATTACCGTCCTATCTCATTAACTGCTGTACCCTGCAAGATCCTGGAAAATATTATTTTTCATGATATAATGACCCAACTGGACTCAAACAATATCCTAGTCAACTCTCAACATGGCTTCCACCGGAAGTTTTCTTGTGAAACCCAGCTCGTAACTGCAATTGAGGAAATTGCCACTTGAGGCCCTTGACAGTGGTAAGCAGACAGATCTCATAATTATGGATTTCTCTAAAGCATTTGATGTTGTTCCTCACCAACGTCTTATTCGTAAACTGGATTAATATGACATACATGGTGATCTTAAACATTTGCTAGCAAACTGGCTTACATGCAGGGAACAGTCCGTTATAGTTGATGGTGTCTGATCCCACTCAGTTCACGTATCTTCTGGTGTTCCTCAAGGAACGGTCTTAGGACCATTGATGTTCGTTTTATACATAAATGATATTGGTGATCACTGCTCCTCTGCTTTACGCCTATTTGCAGATGATACAATCTTATACAGTGTTATAGAGTTGACCAATGATGCTGAACATCTCCAATCTGATCTATCCACTATTGAATATTGGTCACAGAAATGGCTGATGTAATTTAACCCAAGTAAATGCTTTGTCATGAGGATAACCAGAAAACGTGATCCTGTTATTTATGATTATAAATTAATGGGGCACTCCCTTGAATCAGTGTCACAGCATCCATATCTTGGGTTCAGCTATCCTCTAAACTAGACTGGGGCCATCATATTGACAGTAAGGTTACCAAAGCAAACCAAACTCTTGGATTTCTGCAAAGAAATCTTGGCAACTGCCTTGAATCAATTAAAGAATTAGCTTATAAAGCACTAGTGAGACCTCATCTGGAATATGCAAGCCTGGTGTGGGATCTCTGGATTGACAAGCATATAAAGCAAGTAGAAGATGTCCAACGGCGAGCTGCTCGATTTGTGAAGAACTGTTGGCAGCGAACACCTGGAACTGTTTCCAATTTACTTAACGATTTGGAATGGCCCTCCCTTCAAAACAGAAGGAAATCTGCTCGCCTCACATTACTATTCATGGTGAATCAGCATTAGAAATCCCATGCTATATCAAAAGGCGTAATTGTCAACTTCGATCTTTTCACAAAGACAAGTTCATCGAGCTAACTCCGAACACAGAATGCTATAGGAACTCATTTTATTGTAGAACTATTAGAGAATGGAATGCCTTACCTAATGATGTTTTAGATGTTAAAAAACATCAATTATTCAAGAATGCTCTTAGATTAGAATGATGACGTTTTAATTAGGTTCTAATTTTTTAATCTTACTTAACTTTTCTTAGTAATCTTTTTAAATTATGTACATATTTTATCATATATTTTAAAGGTTTTTTACCCCCCACCCTTTTTTTTATTTTATTTTTTTTTATTCAATGTCTTGCAGTGATGGGAGCATGCCTCCCTTTGCAAGACCCCCATAATGAAGATGTAGATGTAGTAGCTTCTTCTAAAAAAAACAAATTGCTTTCAAGACAAGAATGCAAAAAAAACATACCCTATTTGAAGCCAAAATGACCAAAATGTATACCCTATTTATGACCAAAATGGCTAAAAAACCATACCCTTTGGTGCCACACATACCTAAGTATATTAAGCCCAAAGAAGGGAGCATCCCCGGGGCTTATTACTTAACTACATGTAGTTCGTGTCACGAATCTCTGAAAATATAACTTATTTCCCATTTGTCCATTGCATCACTGTACTTCAGTCAGTATGTCAATCCTTTCAAGACTGTTAAAAATTGAGTGTGAATTAAGATTGTACATTTTTCTTTAAATATGAAAACATAATGATTGTAACATTCTACTTTAAGGTGGTTACGTGAATTTATAGATGATCCATACAGAGGCCACATTGCATTAATAGAATTCCTACAGTACCTTCACTTAAATCAACCTTCATCTGGAGAGGACAATGTTCCAAAGAAGAAAGGAAAACCAGATGTTTTGGCCAGAGACTTTGTAAGTACCTCCACATTATATTTATTTTGTTCTGTATTCTGCTTGTCAAATGTAATTCAAGCACAATAGTTATTTATGATAACCTGGAAATGAGCTTGCCTCTTGATTGGTGATGGATGATAGTAGGACTAGTATGTGCTACAGAATGTGAAGTGAGGTGTTAGCTATAAAGGTGATGCTACCTGACCATTTACATCTTAATTTGTTAAGGAACAGCAGAATTATATACAGTGGAACCCCATTAATATGGTCACCAACAGGCCAATAATATGTGACCTTATTTAAAGTGCCACTAAGCCCCAAAATTTTTTTTCGTTTAATAAAATCTACTAGTTTCCCTGATTACTTCAGCAAAAAAATTATCTCGATTGATAAAATTCCTGCGTTTCTAGAAGCGTTTAAACTATGTTCACGACCACGCAAAGTAGGATCTGGGTCGGGCTACTATTGACGTCACTTCGGGAACGGGGCTAAAACACTTAGGAGACTTTTGACTTAGCTTTGAGGGCAGTCAGAACACTTTCAGGTTATTTGTGATTCATATTTTATCAAAACTGGACAAGAACTTTAAGTGAAAGAACTGTATCATCTAGCATTACAATTCAGAGTCTAGCTATATATATGATTTGGACGGCTGCAAAGTACATATTTTTTTCTATTTCAAAGTGCAGGTCGCCAGTCGAGATCGCCGCGTTGTATAATTATGTTTAGGCCGGGATCGACAATTTGCCGGTCCATTCGGGTTATGAAGGTACAAACAATGACTGAAGAGTTAGCTTACAGCTCTTAAAGAGTTATAAAGATATCAATGAATGCGGAGAGTTGGTAATTTGACTTTACGGAACGTGCAAATTTCGGAGTGACAAAACACTTTTACATTCAAATATTAATTTCCCCAGAAAAACAAGTTAAAATGCGATGCAGTCATACTCCACTCCTGCCTACTTCTCCAGATCAATGATTGAAAATAGTTTTAACATAAGAGATAAGCAGAGATGTCGGCAAACAATATTCGAAGGTGAGGTAACTTTTCGCTTCATTATTGTTGCCCGACCGTAGAATATGCACATTCCATTACTGTGTATGAACTTGAGCTACACAAATTTACATATTCCGTACTAGTGAAATCATGGAAAATCCTTCGACAAGATCTTGAAAAGAGGTTCAGCATACTTTCAGTTAAGTGAATACATTTCTACTTCACTGTTATTTTGAATGAAATGTCCATTTTACGCTTGCTAATAACCTGGGAGTCCTCGACTTATTAGTTTGTGTTTCGGTTGACTGACAAGCGCATTCTTCTTTCAGCACAACAATCTCCGTTGGTAGCTATAGGGTCGAATCTTAATCGTTTGTTTCACTTTTCTCATATATTTATAAATGCTTGATCCATTCTAAGTTTGTAATTTAGATGTATTTCGTTCCTCGAAGACGAAACTCCAAGAGCAAAACAATTTCGTATTCGGAATGGCCTTTGAGAAATGCAGCCAGATTACAGGCAACCTCCGGCGTGCATGTGTTTTTATTAAAATCCACAAATACATAGCTAGTTCACCAGTTTGAAGCCTCAACAATCTTTTTCACGTCGCTGTAGAACATAGGTTTAGTTTACTATTTGTTTAGACAAGTCAAGTCTCTATTTCAAAACGCGATGCGTTTAACTTACCGTGTAATTTCGTCACCTATAGTTTCGTCTGGAACTCGCATCGGAGGATCGTTTGCGCTCAAAATAGTCAGATGGCTCCCAGCTTATCCCAAATTCATGTCTTATGCAGTACCTTGACAATTTCAAGCTCTCCACTATAGATAGAGAAGAATATACAGGCCATGAAAATCTCTAGGTTTTTACAGTAGCGGCGAACCTGAGATCAAAGAAATCCTTAATGGCTCCCCGGCTTTAGCTTCGCACAGAACAGCCCACTTCTTTGGTCTTTTTCTCGTTTCTGGCAGAGTTTCATCGAGATAGAGATATTGAATGAAGAGGAATACTCTATTCTACGCATCCTGTATTGCTACAGCCTCCAACAACATATCTTCCTTGCATTCTGCAACAATTTTGACACACTATTGCATGTTTGCATACATTCTTCTCAGAAACAAAATATTGTTATTCCCGAAGTGACGTCAAAGGCCAACTCGTCCCATTCTCCGCTATTCCTTGGTCGTGAACATGGAAAAGGGCAAATTTACAAACTTTAAAAATTCATAAAAAATTAACAAAAATAGCTACAACAATAATTTTTTCGCAGTGGTGATCAGGGGAAAAAGGAAATTTATATTAGTGAAAAACAATTTGGGGGTTAGTGGCACTTTAACGGGGTGGCTGTATAACGGGATAGGGTCAAATTTCATAACTGGTCTAAATTGAGTAACATCTTAAAAGAATCTAACAGATATATCACAATTGCACTACTAAACAACTGTTCTTAAATAAGCACCTGGAAAGCCTAAAATTTTTAAAAATTGAAACTGTAATCACTACATACAATATTAACAATGGAAAGATGAACATAACTGGTTTGAGTGGTTCAATTAACAGGGCAAAATTAGAAAGGATTATACAGATTGGGATTTCAGAATGTGGCTGTAACGGCTGTATGTAATGGGGTGGCCATATTAATATGGTTTTCTCATTAAAAAATTATAAGAAAATGTTGGGCATTTCGCTGGCACAAAAAAAAGTGGCTGTAATAATGAGGTGACCATATTAATAAGGTGACTGTAAGGTGCGCAGGCTTAAATAAAGGGCATGCACAATTCAATTCCACAGTAGTTGTTAAATTTGTTGAAAACTCTTTTTTAATTACATTATTTTTGTACTCTAACAATATCAATGAATTAAGGCTGAACTCAAAATCGTGTAAGACAAATTTTAATTTTATGCACCAGCTTGCACACTTAATTAAGCCCTTCATTACTCAAGGAAAATAGGCGTCAACAGCCATTCTCTGTTGCTTCCAATTCTCTACAAACTTAAGACATGACAGGTTGTAAGATTTAAGGTGGCTTACTACAGTTTTGATGGATTATAACAGCCCAACTTCTAACTCTTTTGAAAAATGTTCCAAGATGTTTTTCCTTTCTCTATTTACTGTTTACTTAAGTCTTTTGCCATTCTATGTGAAACTTGAACAATTAAACGTCAACAAATGGCCAAAATGAATGACCAAGTACCTAAGGAGAGGCTGGGCACTAGTACATTAAATCACGCTTTTCTCAAGATCTACCCGTATGACCCCACCTCAAAATTTCAGGAATAAGAAATTGGCTCTGATTTAACATTTCATGTAAAGTGGAATAAAATCATCTAAAGAAGACCACGACAGCAATCTGAGGAAAGTCCTTGAGCGTATAAGAGAGGTCGGGATCAAGTGGAACGCTGAGAAATATGTTTCTGGAACAACCAAGTGAGTTACTTTGGTCATGTGCTATCCGACAAAGGAGTACAGCCAGACCCCAAGAAAGTTGCCGCTATCCAAGAGATGGAGCCACCAAGAAACAGACAAGAACTCAAGACCCTACTTGGAATGGTCAACTATCTGGCTAAATTAACACCAAACCTGGCAGAAACCACTGCACCCAAGAGAAACCTGCTAAAGAAAGACTCTGAGTTTGTATGGGATTGTGTACACGACACTGCCTTCAAGCCGCCGAAGGCGGAGTGCTTTTATTGTTTCGAGGTGTTTGGAGCCCCTGATGAAAAACAAAGCACGAGTTTTTGAGCTGGCTTCTCAAACTAGTGTGAAAATTTAGTAGAATTATTTCCGAAGAATAGGTAATAAGAAGGCATGCTCAATTGGCTATTGTTTGTTTCTTATTTGTGGTAAATGAAATGAATATTTAATATGCAGCGATGCAGGCGGGTTTTTTGGTAGATTAACATTATGCTGCGTGATGGAGGTCGAGTCCGGATCAGAATGATTTCGCGTTCCTAAAACTTCTTCTCAATAAAATGTTCTGGTGAATGATGCTGTTCCAGCTTCAGCTAAGTATGAAAACAAGTGGGCTGTGAGCATTTTTGCTGAATGGCAGAGGTTAAGATAAAAATTCAAGTTTCTTGATCATTGTTTTGATCAGTTTTTGAACTAGTCGAATGTGTCTTGATCGGTATGTTCATTGGGTATCAAAATACATGCACCTGACCCAATTGATGTAAGCTGATTGGGTCATCAGCACATGAATAGCTAATGAATTTGAGAACTACAGTTCACAAGCCCCTAGAGGCCATTCTGAGGAAACCCCATTTTGCAGCCCCAGCCTGCCTGCAAAGAATGATGCTATGTCTTCAGAAATATGATTTAACTGTTCGCCACAAGCTGGGTAAAGAAATTCCGGTAGCTGACATGTTGTCGTGTCTGCACCTTAAAGAAACTGATCACACACATGAGGCTTTCGATGCTCAAGTCCATCTAGTTGTGGCAAACCTACCTGTCTCCGACCAAAAGATGTCAGACCTACAAGCTAGTACAGCATCTGACCCTGACATGCAACGGTTAATTGCAGTCATCAAAAAGGGGTGGCCAGATGACAGAAGCAGTGGCACACCGTCAGTAAAGCCCTTCTGGAACTACAGGGATGAGCCCTCGGTGATGGAGGGCTTAGTGTTCAAAGGAGAAAGAATAGTCATTCCCAGGAAAGACATGTTGAAGCGAATCCACACAGGACACATGGGCATGGTAAAGTCAAAAAATCGAGCAAAGGAGGTCATGTTTTGGCCCAGCATGAACAGTCAGATAGAAGATGTTGTCTCAAATTGTCCAGCCTGCACGGAACACCAGAGTTCCAACCCCAAGGAACCAATGATTGCACACAAGCTACCTGATTATCCATGGCAAAATGTCACAACTGATTTGTTTGAACTTGACAATGAACATTATCTGATTGTAGTCGACTACTACAGTAGATATTTTGAATTGGAAAGGATTCCCACCACGACTAGCTCTGCAGTAATCAACAAGATGAAAACCATCTTCGCGTGGCACGGCATCCTTGAGAAAGTGGTGTCCGACAACGGCCCCCAATTTTCCACACAGGAATTTGCGCAGTTCGCCAGTGAGTGGGATTTCAGCCATGTTACAAGCAGTCCCACTTACCCTCAATCAAATGGTCTGGCTGAGAAGGCCGTCCACACTGCAGAACAGCTCCTGAAGAAGGCCAAGTTGGAGATGAGCAGAAATCTGTGCTCTATTAGATCTCCACTACAAGCAACGACCTCAGACCAAGCGTTGTCCATCCTGATCTTGCCAGAGAGAGAATGGAGCAAAAACAGGCCACTCAAAGGTATTACTATAATCAGGGTGCTAGAGAGCTGAAACCCCTTGCAAGTGGTGAACAAGTTCATGTTCAAACAAAGTCAGGAAATTGGAAGCCTGCCACCGTTCTGAGCCAACATAGCACCCTGAGGTCTTATATAGTACCTACCAGCAATGGAAGTAAGTATTGCAGGAACAGATGTCACTTATTGACAACAAGATCCCTATGCGCGAAAGAAAATCGAGGGGGACAATGTGACAAACCAGAAACATCCACAACCACTTTGGAAGGTCACGAAAATATTGAAGACGCCAAATCAGGAGTGATGCTTAACCAGAAACCCACAGCCTACCCACAGACCCAGGATCCTTACAATGAACCATACGTCACCCGATCCGGTCGAGTTGTAAAGCCACCTGTGAGACTTGACTTACGAACGAATTCCGAAAAACATTCTAAAGCGCAATTAGTTGTGTCAACTGTTTATTCCATTCATTCTGTAAGAAGAGAGATGTAATGTATGCGTTTCGGTTCCCACCTTCAATAATTATGTGCGCCTCATTTTGGTGTGTGTTTTTTACAGGACCGCCATTTTGAATGTTTAGGTCTTGAGTCATACTACAGAATAGATAAAAGAAGCCATACTAAATTGAAAGAATACTTTACAACCTCTAACCATATCTTTTCACACTGACTTTAGGTTGATGAACATTTGTGTCTTATGTGTATAAGAGTTTTAATGAGGAACAAGGTATGTTTTTTTAACTTTCATCATGAAAACATGAAAAAGAAAACATTGTTGCAAGCCTACTAATCTGAAAAATCAATCCATCAATCATTGATAAATTTTAAATCTTTAATTTGGAACATTTAAACAGTCACGTTACTAGGTGCAACATACAAATCTAGTAGTTTAATTTCTGAATTGTACCAAACTATATTTCAGTAATCCAAACCAAAACCAAACCATGGTGAAATATTATGGTGAACCACATATCACAGTCAGTGGTTAAACCTCTTTATCATATGGCTAGCTCTGTGAGCAGGCAAGATGAATCAAATCTTGTGCCTGAGCGGGCAAGGTGGTACTATCTTGCCCGTGCCTTTATTTACCAAGTTTGTTCGGTTAAGATGACTGGATATTGGTCTCATTCTTTTTTTTGCGAGTTTATGGACTTCAACTCCATCTCAGTCCATAAACATGCAAAAAAAGAACTTGGCCAATATCCAGCCATCTTGACCTCACACTTGGTCAGTAACCCATACATAAATAATGTGTTTATTTTTTGAAGGAGCATACTATTCCTGTATTAGAGGGGCTGAGACATGTGACATAATTTTCCTATGACCTAGGAAGCAAAATATTTTTCCAAGTTATGTGAAAACGTTATTATAAATTATTTTTCATTTCCTTTTCCAGTATGGTTTTCAGTCAATCATGGGTGTGGAAGACTGCCTCAAATCCATTATCCTCTGTCTAAAAATTGACAGTTTAAAAACACGAGCACTGGTTGTTAAGGTATGACTGTGACCGTCATCTACATGTATTATCTAATATTCTTTGCTGCGTCAATCACCTGCCATTAATCTATGCCCATCTGTTATGTTCCAAGAGAATCTTGTGTAAGTTATTACTGATTAGAAGGGTGTAAATAGAAAGCATTCAGATCAGGGCTTTTGATTTATAAGAAAGGCATTTGGAGGGCTTTTAACTTAAGAATTGTCCTGTCAATGTCAGACACCAGAAAACTTTTATTCACTTAAGGTTAACTCATCTTTCACAGTTGTGACAACGATACAATGCACTTTTAAAATCGTAATAGTTTTTTCCTTGTGTTTAAATTACTGCAAAGTTTACTTTTAAAAAGTGAATCTTTTATTTATGGGAGACCAAGCTACTTGGAGACTCGTAGCCACATGCCTACATACTAAAATATATGTTTACTATTAACAGACTGACATGTTTAAGCAATAATCAAAAGCTTTACACTTTACTTGATTCTTTCTATACTCCACTCCCCCTCTCTACACAAACATACCTCAAAATTAACTTTTTTATTTCTATCCATGGCCAGATGTTAACACAAGCCTGCATCCAGTCAGAATATTATGAAAAAGTTATTGATGCAGTGAGGTTTTACACAAGAACAACAAGAGAGGGCCGCACATTTGAAACACTGGTGAACTTGATGTACAAGAGACCCATCTCACCACAGTTCCAGGTAAAGCAGACTTATTTTCCTTTCCGTGTTGTTGACCTACATGGCCTTCTAATGTCATTTGACATGATGATATGAACATGTTATTTTTTTTATCTCTTCCAGACACTCTGTTTGGCTTTCTTCAATTCCTTGATTGGTATCACACCAACATTTAACAAGAAAGTTTTCCATCAGCAAGAAATTGAAGATGCAGGATTTGATGTGGAACGTTTGGAGAGGGTAATACATGTATATTTTATGCATGTAAACATAGTTATGTATGATTGTACTAGACTGTGCTAGTCCGAAGTCTACAAACAATCGTTGACAATTTTCAAAGATCTGAATAGTCATTGTGAGGACCTTTTGAGAACCCTACTGATTGAGTGTCTTTGCAATGATCCTGAAAGATGATCTGGTATTTCACTGGGGATACAAACCTAGGATAAAAACTAAGTGGAATGGTCTGCTTCAATTTTGTAGACTCTGGAGGGTATGGAGGCTGGATCTGTTCGGGAGGCTCTAAAAACATGGCAGGACAACTATATTCATGTACAAGGAGTTATGGATGAGTTTGTGACTCTCAGAGAAAGAACCAAGTACCTCAGAGATGAGGTACGATTTTACTTTTGTTAATTATCAATTCTTTCCAGTGATACTGTACAGTCATTAGGAGTCCTGTTTTGTGTGCACAGTGACTCTAACATTCTTCTTTAGTTGTCTGTATCAATCGTATTATGTGTTACAGAGATGCCAACTTAAAAAAATTCTCATAATCCAGAGGATAACCAATTGTACCATCTCAACCAAAACAAAACGTTAAAAGTAAAGCTCTCCCCATTTAACAACAAAAATGCATCAAATATCCCAAAATGTCTCCCGGAAATTGTCAAACAAAATAAGTGTACTCCTTTGTATCTGGGAAATTTGGTGACCCAGACGGGAGACTAGGAGATTCGGTCTGTATCCGGAAAACTCCCATATAATGCGGGAGAGTGGGCATAGATGTATAAGCATGGTCAGATGTGTCCAAAACTCAGTTCTACTGTTAAGTTCAAGTTGTCAGTCGAATTGTGAGATGATTAATTTAAATAGTTTGTAAACAAATTAATACTTGATTATTTTTCACCATAGGTTGATCTTTTACAAACAAAACTGGAGGTAGGTGAATGTCTAATTTGTCTTTCTGTTCGGTAATACAGCAGTAGCTGATGATGGTTTTACGTAATGTATAAAACACGAAAGACCGTAATTGATCACATTTCCAAACACCGAGAGGAGAGTTGGAAATACGGTGCATAGCGGAGTTTTTTGATGAACTTCGAGGTGTTTTGAAATGTGGTCAAACACTGTCTTGCGTGTTTGATATATCTTCTCAATCGAAAGTAAAGCTAAAGAGAAAATAGCGAATTAAATCGTAAAAATCTATGCTAATCAAGATCAGACATCCAAACACCGTCACGGTCACGATTTCCTTTGTTTAAACTTGATGAACTATTAGTGAGTTTGAAAAAGGGCATTAAACAGCAATGGCAAAAGTGGTATTAACTGAACAATTTAATAAGACATGACATAAGTCATCTGATTTTATACATTTTGTAATGCTGTGCTTGAATTGTTTCTTATCAGGAATTACAAAAGGAGAACAGTGAACTCAAGAGTAAAAACACAGAGGTGAGAAATTAACAATGTTATTGACTACTTTTTTCTTGTATTTGGGGAAGGTATTGACACCATTGTGGATAATTTGTTTTAAATTCTAACTCTTTGACCTCTCTGATATTCAGCTTGACATGCGGTCTGAAGAATATAGACTGCGTGCTACAGAATTGCAGACAACTTTGGAAAATGTCGTGGTAAGTCTGCTTTTCTTCAAGTACTTCTTTTACTTTTAGGATATTATCTGTCGGCAGAATGAAACGATGTTTAACATTGTAAAAGCCGTCCACAGCACATTGATTATTGTTGTCGCATAAGGTATCTGTGTTGATTGCTGATTGGCCTTTTCAATTTTTTGTTGTTTCTTAGAAACAAGTGAAGCACGAGGCAGACCAAGCTGAATTGCCAGATGAACTCGTCACCAGTGTAACCGAGGCTGCAGCAGCAGTAGCCCCACCCCCTATCCCTCCACCACCGCCACCGCCCCCTCCCCCGGCCCCACCAGCACTAGATGGTAGGTGGCACATGAACATTGTGCGTGTATCTGAGTATTTCAGAGTATGGACTCACGTCTAATAAGCTTAACCTTTCAGAGCCATTCAGTTCAAACAAATAAACCCGTGGTCCAGACACGTTTGTTACATTTCATCTAAAAACAATCTACGTCAACTACGGTCTGTCCATATGACTGTTGAAACAAAGATAAATTTAGAGAGTTTGTTTTAATGGTGCAGCTAAAACGTCAGAATGCCTTTTAAACTTGTTCATCTTCGGTTCTTCTGTACCTGTGCTTTCATGTTCATTTATTGGAGCTGACTTTGACAAGTATGATTTGTTACTCTGCTGGTTTCTGACTTATGTTGATGTTTTTATTTCTTTGCAGGTTTGCTAATTCCCCCACCACCACCTCCCCCTGAGTTAGGTTAGTGAATAATTGTAGAGTGAAAGGAATCAAGCGACAATCAACTGTACAAATGTGATTGTGCACATCACATCGTTGTCATTTGTTGCTGTTTTTGTTTGACCACCGTATAGTGAAGTCTGTCAGTGTCGAAGTTTTGCCTTTTTCCCTAAAAACCAAACTTTATTTCAGACGGAAGTCCATCATTGAGGCGACGTGTGGCTGCCAATAAAGTTCGCCTTCCAATGTTAAACTGGACTCCCATTTCATCACAATCGGACGCCAGTGCTTTCTTTAAGGTACGCCAAAAGCCAAAGCCTGAATTTTTTTTTGTTACTTTACTATAAACTGTTTTCTGAACCAATTCAGTATTAACGAGGAATCATATGGCCAACCACAACTAATGTAAGAAGCACAACGAACCAATCAGTTCTCAAAAAAACAATAATTAAAAGACAAGATACAATTTCTTTTAGTTTTGCCTGTGACTGAGATGGAATGAACGGAACGCAAAGATTTGTTATCTCAAGTCACATGCTTGAGTTAAACATTCTAGAGATTAGGTTGGTACCTGGCGTGGATAGTTCCTGTACTTGAGAAACTGAGGAAATTTTTGTTAAAGAGAAAATTAGCCACAACACACAACTTAAGGAGGCTAGGAATTCTTCTCTCGAAACTATACCGAAGAACAGCGCAGATTGTTCACGTAAATGTTGCTTTTTACTCACATAGCAGGGAATAAGCGATGAAGAAGTCATGGAAGTGCTGGACTTTGCTGATTTTGATAGAAGATTTGAGTTGAAAATTAACGAAGCTTCAGAGGGTCTTATTGCAAAGAAGGAACAAGGCAAGTGTTCATGTGCTGTTCTTAATGTGTCCTCGGTCTAAATGATGCATGTCTTCCTACTGAACCATTCAAACCTTCATAGACTGACAAGAAATTGTGAACGACTAAAACTTTTAGGCCTAGTAGTTAAGAGACATATTGGCATTTTGAAAATTTTCCAGTTTGTAGAATTTAGTTACTGTTCCAGTTCGTGATTGTCACTGCACTTTGGCGGAGTTACTGACAAAGTGTGTTGTCTTATGTATGGTTATTTTCTGTTACTCAACAGCCTTAAAGCGAGCAGCAGAACAAATCACAGTCATTGAGCCGAAAAGAGCAAGAAATCTTGGTAAGGAGT